>NC_091749.1:74844126-75089126 GCF_043380555.1 Nothobranchius furzeri
CGGCTGAACGCCCCTGCAGGCCCCCGCTACAGCGTGTGTCAGCTGACCTACTTTACAGCTGGAGACTGAAGACACTAGGAAACTCGGCTAATCGGAGCGAGGTGAGTCCAGTGGAAACGAGCGTCTGCAGCCTCCACGAGTTTCAGTTTGATGTTTTCTGACAGGCTGAAGACTGGAAACAGTAACCGACACAACCCATCACTCACTTCCTCTGCGTAACTCTACTTCAGCCCCCCCACCCCAACCTGTCCTTGCCACCCTCCAAGTGGCGGCGTTTTTGATGAAGACCTCTGTCACAGGCTCCTGGGCACGAGAAGAGAGCTTATTACAGCTTGGGAGGGTGTGTGGGATGAAATGAATGGGGGAACAGGAACGCGTGGGGTGTTCGCCGCGGAGAGAGTAGTAAATGTGAGTGATGGGGAAGGCCCTTGTGAGGTGAAATAAGGGGCACTTAGGGACTCGCTGTATACATCGCACCTGTCTGATCATTTAACTCTTATTTGTTGGCCTTCCTAAACTGTCAGCAGTTCTCAGCCTTCTTGGCCTTTACCTGAGGAACATCATGGAACTGCTGACAGGCGGCCAATCGGGAGTCAGGAGAAGACCGCTGGTGCTTTTGCTGTTCGACACACACAGGTGCACTTAGCAGCATTTATATTCAACACTAGGGCTTCTCTACTGAACACCTTCCTTTTCTTCTTCATAAGCAACTTTTGTCATTTTTCCTTGAATCCACATTTCAGTCTTTTTCCCGTAATTCTCGCTCGTCTAACACACGTCTACCGTTCCTGAAGCCTGCCAGAGACGTTTCCTGCTATTTCCTATCTGTCTGCACCGATTCGTTTGTCTCTTGATGTACTCCCCGCTCAGCCGAGCGCATCATTACACATCATTTGTGTGCAGTTTAATGCCGCTTGCTACGAGGTTACATGCATTTTGTGGTGAAGTTTGAGCCTCTCAGCTACAAATGTCTCTTTTCCACTCTCCCGCTGCTTCAGCGATGATTTCTTGTTTGGTCATGCCACATTTTACCTTCACTTCAGGAGCTGTTGCAATTATCAGTGAGCTAATGTGATGAAAATGGTTGCTCTGTTTTTTAGTTTGGGCGTGCTGATCCATTCTCCTCAAGCACGACTCCTCCTGAAAGTACATCAGTGCCTTTCTTCATGTTGGTTCAACAGATTTAGTTGCTTTTGAATAATCGTTGTTTACTCCTCGGTGGTATTGGAATACGGCGGGTTTGCTTTCATACCCTTATTAGGTGTCTGCTCTTTCATCTCAGGTGTGGTAAATGTTGCGCGCTTCTTGTTACCGTACAGTGAACCGGGTCATCTGAAGATATTGTTTTGTCCCAGGAGCCAGCCGGCCCCTCGGCACACTGCAGTCTGTGCCCTTCATCACCTGTGAAGGTCTAATCTTATCTGTGGCCGTTGCATGGCTCTGTCATTAATCACTTCCCAAACCCAATCAAATGGTGACTGATGGCTGATCTGGCCTTGCTGGGCCATTCCTCAGGTGTTGGGAAGGTTTGCACTATATTGTGCAGATCCCATTTCTGATTATGCCCGCTGACTGCGTGTGCATAAAAGGAGCAGTGTCCTCTACCACATGCAACGTAGCACGGTGCCGGTTAACTAGTACTCTGAAACGACGAGGGCTCAGAAAGAAACAGAGTTCTTGGTCTGGTTTAGCTACAGAGGTCCGGATCCCAGACTTTTTTGTTCAGTGACGTAGAACTTTTTACATGTGAACTGAAACTGAGAGATCGAGTGTCGTTCATCTTGTCATCATAAAGTAACAGACAGGAAAGGACAGAACCTGTTTGGGAGGTTTGGGCTGGTGCAGAAAGAGATCCTGGCTGTAGCTGCACGGTGGTGCAAGGCGGAGGCAGACCAACACTATCTCACCAACGCCGCTGCCAGTAACGATGAAACAGCCTTCTGAAATAACTCTTCAAGAGCATATGTTGTCAGCCGTAGATCCTTGTGAACAGACTTTTCTCTCACAGATGTTCCCTTAAGCCAGAAAGTCGCACTGCCCATCCACACGGAGGCGCTCTCTGACAGCAGCACCGTTTACCTGCGAGCTTAGTTCAGCATCGACTCACAACCTTAGTCAGAAGCAGAGCAGCTGCGCCGCGGTGCGTGCCGTTGGACATGCATCATAAAATCAGGTGATAACTGACGCATGCTTTAAAGTGTTTAACACTTGTTTAATCAATACATTTCCCGGGGTCTCTAGTAGGAAAGAATGCCTTGTGAGTCAAACTCGGGAACGAAAACACTAGCGCACCTTTTTCAGGAACGAGGAGTGAGCCACATCACAGCTGAGCTTCAGGCTTTGAGGAATGTTTACGTCAGGTTGGTTTTGTGGTGCAACTGGATGCGGTTCTGTTCCAAAGACCGTCCTCCCGAACTCAGTAGAACAGACTTTCTGGTGTGCTAGCCGAGTGTATACTTGTCAAGTACACAAGAATGTACTAAATGGTAAACGGCCTGTATTTGATATATCGCCTTCTAAAGTCCTGGAACCCCCCAAGGCGCTTTACAACACAATTAGTCATTCACACGCTGGTGGGGATGAGCTACGATGTAGCCACAGCTGCCCTGGAGCCCACTGACAGAGGTGAGGCTCCACTGGTCCCTCTGAACACCACCAGGAGGCAAGGGGGTAAAGTGTCTTGCCCAAGGACACAACAACAGCAACAAACTGAGCAGGGCTCGAACCTGCAACCTTTCGATTAGAGGGTGAGCACTTAACTCCTGTGCCACCGACACTCCATACCATAGCATAGTTTATTTATATAGCACGTTTAAAACGCAGCATGGGAGCTGCCCAGAGTGCTGCACAGGCTAAAACAAAACGCGACCGTTCTAAGGAACTAAAACAGAGGATGAAAATACAGCCAAAGCAGATAAAACAAGAGGAATACTAAGAACACATTAAAACAATAAAAAAACACTAAAACGAGTCACTGTCTAAAAGCCAAATCGTAGAAGAGGGTCCTTAAACGAGATTTAAAACCCGCCAGAGATGGAGCCGGCCGATCTCCAATGGGCAACGAGTTCCACAGCTTTGGGGCAGCATGCACAAATGCTCGTTCACCCCGCGATTTGAATCGCATCCGGGGCGTGCACAGTAGCAAAAGGTCAGCCGACCTCAGCGTGCACGTGGGTGCATATGGAGTGAGCAGGTCAGAGAGATAGGGAGGTGCCAGGTCGTTGAGTGCTTTCAATATAAAAGTCAATAACTTAAACTGTACTCTGAAAATGACAGGGAGCCAGTGAAGATGTACCAGGACAGGGGTAATATGGCTACGTCGGTGTGTACTCGTCAAGAACCTGGCAGCAGCGTTCTGGACGACCTGCAGCCGATTCAGGGCAGAGACCAGAACGCCAACTAGGAGGGCGTTTGCGTAGTCCAGGCGAGAGGTAATGAAGACATGGATGACTGACTCCAAATGCCTCCGTTTCAGGATTTGTCTGAGGCGAGTCGGTCGGCGAAGCTGATAAAAGCAAGACCTCACTATGGAGTTTATCTGTGGGACCATTGAGAGTTCAGCATCCAGCTTGACCCCGAGACTTGTCACACACTGTTTGGGGTTGAGGGTTAAAAGGTCACAAACAGGGTGAGAACCATGGTGGTTACGGGGGTCAAGAACAATAAACTCAGACTTCTTTTCATTTAACTTTAAGAAGTTGGATGCCAGCCAGCCCTTCACGTCATCTAAACATGCAGCCAATCGCGAGCCCGCCTTCTTCTCATCCATTTCTACGTATAGTTGACAGTCATCAGCGTAAATATGATAGCTTAGGCCATGCATCGTACTAGCATCCTTAGGTATTGAGAAACAGCCTGTAGCATCAGATGACTCCAGTCTCCACAAATAACACAAGCCTGGAGGAGTTCTGCAGTGTGGTGGAGTTGCTAATGCTAACAGTTAGCTTCTTCTAGACATTCTCTGCTGTTTCCTGGACACTAAACCAACAACAGCCTTCCCCGTCGTGAGTCCAAATGGGTGAGTCCATGAATGTTAGTGACAGGGTGACGTAGATCCGTCAGGATTTTCTATCCTAGAGTTTCACCGTCTGTTTTCTATCAGAAGCTACTGCAGGAGATAGGTGTAGGAGACTATCTTCATGTTCAGCCTGCATGAAACACTCAGTTACCAGTTGGAATCAGAAATAATCTTTAAAATGTGTTTTTTCAGTGAACCACACCTTAAATCCAACTCATTTTTATATTAGAAGTATTTGAAACTCCCCATCTACCCACATAGCTTGTGGGACTATGCTCCATGTTTTCTCTCCTTCTACAAGCATGTCACAGCAACAACACCACCTAGTGCTGGCTTTAGTGGTGCAGCACGGCGAGGTGCTTCTGGAACGCACCTGACTTGTCAGACCATAGACCTTAGTGGTCTCTACTTGAAGCAGCGGCGTGCCGCTCTACATCGCAGCTACCCAGCCTTCCACTGGATGTGTTTGCGTCAGAGACATGGACTTGACACATGACTTTCACTCAAGTCAATTTGATGACTTTAGACATGACTTGAAAAAACATTGAAAGACTTGGACTTTCGTCCCAGTATCTTGGGACTTGACTTGAACCTGTTTAGTTGACAAGACTTTGTTTGACCTCAAATTTAGCCTAATTTTAAACCTTTTTCCTAAATTGCCCACTTTTAAGTCATCCATGCATCCAGATGGAGGTACTTCAGTCCTTTATTTAGAAAAAAATATGTATTTGCATCTTCTCTGATGGCGTAAGGCGGACATCCCTGTTGACTCACATCCTTGGTGGTGAGTATGTCATGTTGTTTGTTGTCCAACGGCATGTGGAGACATTTTGAACGACAACCATAGATCCCTGCCCCCAACAGAGCTCTGTCTATGGGTCGTGGCCAGATTAGGGTTAGAATAGATCCAAGTGTCTTGTTCCCAGGTTGAATTAGGTCACGGTGACATCTTAAAAGTGCCAACGGCAATATTTTATCATATAATGTGCCTCTAGTTGCTCTGGAAGGTGTAAACTAGCATGGCACCAGCCCTTTAAGGCGAGGATGCTGTTTTTAGCTAAGTTTGAGTAAAACCGTTCAACGTGGAGGTCTAGGGAACACTTTCTGTTCCCTAACCAATGTGCACTTGTTTCATCAACTGTTAAATACAGATGTTAAACAGTACACATGGCCAGTGACTCACACTGAACGTAGAAGTACAATGTTGCTGTAAAAAATGACTTGAAATTTTAAGTGTCAGACTCGAATATGTGGATAATGACTTGAAACTTGCAAAACAATGACTTGGTCCCACCTGTGGTAAGAGGTGGACAACCTAACAGCTGCGTTTTAGCGCGAGCTCCCTTCCCAGTGAGAGCGTTTCAAACGGCAGCGAGTGTCCCGCTCAGCTGGTCACTAAATCACCAGAGCCACGCGGCCACGTGTCTTTTCACTCCCAAAGTCTCTCCTCCATCGTCCCCGTGAACTGTCTGGTGAAAGTTTCCTGCTGGAGCTTGGCGGTAATTCCACGCGTGATCGTGACATCACGTCTTCATTCATAAATCCGGTGTTGCGGTACAATCACTACCAAGCGTGGCCACGGCGCTTTCATAAGACCCGCCGTGGCTGCAGCATTAGGCGGATTTACCAGACGGGACTTTTACCACGGCAGGGACGGAGGTCGTGTGGTGAAGGGTGGAGGGAGACGGGTTATTTAGTGCCATAATTAACATGTTTTCCCCAGTTTGTCTCTCATCGGTGTTCCTCTGCTTTAGACTGGAGAATGGATCAGGGTTAAAGCACAAAAAGCCAGCAATGATGTCAGAACACAAACTGTAGCCCCCCACCAATCAGGTTGCTCCGTGTAACACGGGTCTGTTGGGACTGCTGTGACAGCGCATGAATGAAATTAAACAAGGCACTCATCAGTCTGCGGTGCGGACACAGGCAGGCGCATTTACACACACACACACACACACACACACACACACACACACACACGTCTGTTTTCTATGCGTCAACATCACCACATGATCTTCAGCTCCTCTCAGTGTGCTCAGGTTCTCAGAACCTTTGGATGCCCCCCATCTGTCTTTGTCCTACAGAGGACCGAGGACAGCGCTGCACCCTCGTAGACATGACTAATGAGCTTGTTGGCAAAAGAGACGTTGCTAATGTTTTGTCCAAATATCTCAAACTTGTCCCCAATGATAATGCATTCTGCGCCAGTGCCAACAGCTCCTTTCTGAAGAGGTGATTTCATCTGCAGATACGACCAATAAAATCAGCCCCCCACCCCCCCACTGGGAGGGTGCAGAGCTCCACCGTACAGCTCAGGAAGGTTTTACTGTAATTGATGCTTTTCACATGTGGTGCCATATTTTTGTTTGTTTATGCTAAAGGCTGTGATGACCTGTTGGGCTATTAAGCTGGAAAATGGCAGCCAATGCTTGGGGGGGGGGGGGGGGGGGGGGGTGCAAGACTCAAGAAAACATTAGACAATCAGGAGAAAGTCAGTTCCAGTGAACGCACGCCCAGCACACCGACCTCAGGCTGCTGAGTGCTTGTGTGCCTCCACCGAGCCGTTTGGTGAAACTGCTCTCCTCTATGGGGCTCCTGAGGCTTAATGCTGCCTAAACAGCTCAGGTGTAATTCCCTTAAGCGGTGCACTATGCAATAACTGTTACAGGAGCAGAGACGCCGTGGTGGGCTGTTACGGACGCGCTTTACCACAGCAGGGTTTCAGATGGACTATTAAAGGCCATGTGCATGAATAGATGTGCAGCTCATGTTGTGATAGACTGGTGACCCGTCCAGAGTGCCTCCACCCAGTGATTGTTGGAGACCCACACTGGCTCCCAGCAAGCCCTGACAGAGTCAGGTGGGTGAGTAAATGAAGTGACGCCATAATGGCGTCCTTGGGAAGGTCAAGCTCTGAATGGAGGGCAAAGGTCAGCATCAGCTACCAGAGTGGGAGTGCATGTTCCACTTGGAGACTTTTGTTTTGAACACTGAAATCACACAGAGGTGTGAGAGGCGTCTGCTCACAAAGCTGTTCCCTGGGTGGATTATTGGTCTGTGGAAAATAAATAAATAAATGAACTGGAAATAAAAGGGAGGCATTGAATGGGAACGCTCTATTTTCACCATCGGCTTTCCCTCCTGGTCCCGATTTTTAAATGTCAGTTCTTCGGGGCAACAGTCCTAATTTTTGTTCAGTAAATAGGTCTGACTGAGTTTTTGTTCCCAGATCCCGGGAGAGTGGCTCGCACGCTCAGCAGAGAGACCTCTCGCTGCAGCCTCCCTCTAACATATTGATCAGGAACGGCTATTGGCGCAGGCCCTGTGAATAAAACGCTACTCTGCAGAGTTCAATTCCCCGCCGGGCGACTGAATGAAGAGACAAAACCTTTTAGACTTTCTTTTTCTTTCCAAAGTGCTCTTTAGCTGCTGAGCTGAATGAAGCCAGCGGCCGGCGCAGAGAGGAGCACAAATTGAAATGTCACCGCTGTGGAGCACAACTTGTGACGTGTCGGTGTATCCGTTTTTCTACCTGTCGCTCACACGTCTCAGCCTCTGCAGCAGACCGAGGAGCCATCGCGATGAGCTGTTATAACAGCAGAAGGTAAACGGTGTTGTTCTCCGACTCTGCGCTCTGAGTCATCTGTTGACATCAAAGCGAGGAGGAAGCAGCTTGACGTGTGCATCTAGAGACGTTTCCCTGCTGGAAGCAATAATCCCCCTGACATTTGAAATTACTGGGACATGAAGATGGAACAATGTTTATACAGATTCAGCGTTTGGAGCGAGGACATTTGTGTCCCGCGACAGGAGCCAGGCTGTTCTTTTCTGTCTCTGAGACGGTTGTGTGCTGAGGGCTTGCTTCATACGTTTAACACTTATGATTGGGTGCATTTCACTGATTTGGTAAAAGTCCATTTGTTGTAAAATGAGACAGGCACTGGCACTGGTTCCACCTTGTTTGTGAAGTAATAATTCAGACAAAGTAAAGTTTGAATCCTTGCTCTTTTAGCCGGCTCTTGGAGCAGCCTCAGTTTGGAGAAACAGACTAAACCAGACCCAGCAGTGGGTAGTCTCAGAGATGTTCTGAGTGGATTTCTGCCGTCCTAAAGCATCAGACGGTCCGTAGCAGTCCAAGAGAATGTCTCCATACATGTTTCTATTGCCTTCAGTTTTGCACCACTAAGTAAATAACATCAGGAAGGATGTTTCTTATGATCACTCGTGGATAGAAGACCGATAGCCTCTGACCAACCAACCAAGTCAGGCGTGTCCAAAGTGCGGCCCGGGGGCCATTTCCGGCCCTCCGAGCTGTTTTATAGAATGATGAGGTTTGTCTCTCTGATGGGATGTTGATGTAGAGCACCACTTTCTAACAAGTTTATGTTCAGACTTTTACTTACGGGCCTAGTTTGGATTTATTTTCAAGAGGAAATTTAAAAAAAATTGTATGAAATGAGGCCTTCTCCAGGTCAGGGACGAGGTCCTGCCTCAAGAGGAGGAGTTGAAGTAAATCAGCGTGAGATCGATAGGCGGATCGGTGCTGCATCTGCAGTGATGCGGGCGTTGTACCGGTCTGTCGTGGTGAAGAGAGAGCTGAGTCAGAAGGCTACCGGTCGATCTACGTTCCTACCCTCACCTATGGTCATGAGCTTTGGGTAGCGACCGAAAGAACGAGATCACAGATACAAGCGGCTGAAATGAGTTTTCTCCGCAGGATGGCTGGGCTCTCCCTTAGAGATAGGGTGAGAAGCTCAGTCATCCGGGAGGGGCTCGGAGTAGACCCGCTGCTCCTCCACATGGAGAGGAGCCAGTTGAGGTTGCTCGGGCATCTGGTCAGGAGGAGATTTAGCTTTTCACCTCTCTAGAGAAGGAAGGCGGCCACATTTCCAGCCAGAGGCGTTAACGTGCCACACAGAGGGGCCAGCGTAGATCACCGTGTAACGGCTCCGTAAAGGTGCAGAAATACTGACGTGTGTAGGACGCAGAAATCCACTTTGTAACTGGCCTTGCCGTGACTAGCCGTTAGCACATCAACCCAGTGAGAATAAATCTGCTCCTCTAATCGGAGATTCCTGACCTCGCTACAGAAATCCAGCTGGAAGCTCTGAACTATCTCAACTTTGTGCTTTATCAGATTTCAGGGTTTCTCTGAGCTTCAGAAAGACTTTAGGTAGGCAAGAGATTTCCCATATATCATTTATTTATTTAGTAATTCATTTATTTGTGTATTAATCTATGAGCTATGTATTTAATATTAAATAATGCACAGTTCTCTTCAGGAGATGAATGAGAAACGTCAGGCTTCCTCAGTGGTCCTTGGTTTTCTGTTTGGTTGGGATATAGGGCAGTACAGTCTGAGTGCTCTTGTCCGAGACGGTCTGTGTGCTGCTGTTTCTTAAGAGTTTTTTGCTGCAGCCGGGATTTAAGAGACCTTTCCTGGGTAGTGTGTGAGCTCCTGTCATCCCCTTCACGGGCGAGGACCCGTAGGGAGGGTCCAGACAGTTGTGGAGGAGCGAGTGCTCGTAGGAAGAACGTTTGGGGGCAACCAAGCTTCCCAGGAGGCTGGGCTCAGAGTCGCTATCTGGAGTAGCACAGCCACTCTTGTCCTCTCGTAACTCCTCCTGCTCCTCCTCCTCGTCGTCGTCGCAGCACAACGCATGGTACAGGATTTTGTCACTGAAGCGAACCCTTTCTCTTGTGCCAGAAGTGCGGGAGGTCTTTTGGCTGTGCGTCGAGCTGCTGGCCTCCTCGCTGGATGAATCTGGAGTAATGATGCGTGGCCCGTTGTGGAAGGGAAGCCCACCGTTCATCTGAGAGTAGACTGAGGCAGTGCTGGGGGGTGGGGTGGGCGTCTGGGTCTGGGTGGTCTCACGGCCCATGTCCTGTCTTAGGTCCCCTGATTGCTCACTACACCGGCGGGCGGCAGCACCTGCAGCCTCTAGGTAGCTGCAGAACTCCCAGCTGTCCGAGAGCACGTCTGCATTGAGGAAGTCCAGTCTGAAGGCTTCACCCAGACCCCGCTCGCTGCTGGACGTGCTGCTGGCCGTGGCCACCGTCCAGTCATCTGGCTCCAGGTCAAAGTCAAAGTCAGACGTTAGTTTATCGATTTGACCCACCACCTGGAGAGGAGAGCACAGGAGAAGAGCTAATGAGACATTCAGAAGAGCAAACAGCGACGAATCCTTCAATTCTGTTATATTTAGCAAGGCTGCTTGGAGGCAGCAGCGGTGTAAACGTCTCCAACAGCATTTCACACACACACACGCACTCACGCACACACACATGCATGCACACACACACACAAACACACACACACACGCACACGCACGCACGCACACACACACACACACGCACACACACACACACACGCACACACGCGCACACACGCACACCGCTGCAGGGTGTATCACCAGTCACCACACACACACACGCACGCACACACACACACACGCAGGGTGTATCATCAGTCCCCACACACACACACACACACGCACGCTCACACACACACACAGGGTGTATCATCAGTTCCCACACACACACACACACGCACACACACACACACACACACTCATACACACGCAGGGTGTATCACCAGTCCACACACACGCATGCACACACACACACTCATACACACACGCACACACACACACTCATACACACACGCGCACATGCACATGCACACACATGCACACACACACACGCACGCACACACACACACGCACACACACGCACATGCACATGCACACACATGCACACACACGCACGCATGCACACACACACACACACACACACACACACACACACACACACACACACACACACATTTAGGAGTTACATAAATTATCGTCTATCTCAGGAATAAAGACAAGAAAGCATTTAGACGGAGCGAATCCACACGGAGCCGTTTTAACAGTTTCTGTCGAGTTTCTGTCGTTCTCCAGATGCTTTTCTCGCTCGACAGCACTCGTCTGCTCCCCCACTGGCAAGTTTAGCAAAAGCAAAGATTTATTCAAGGCTGCTAATAGATCTGTGTTTGCCTTTACAAGAGTTTTATCCGTCAATCCTAAATTGTTTGTTAATGTGTTTGGAATTGGTTTGATTTCCTCCCTGGCCTCCTGCAGACAGGTGTTTTAAATTGCCTCCATGCTAGATCAACACTAAATTAAATCGCCACTGAGATGAGGTTGTAACGCTGAAAACGTGTCGTGACTCATCAAAGAGGATCTGAGACAAAGACGAGGAGGACGGCTCACAGCGGAGGGGATGAAGCACGCGCTGGTTTGATTCCTGCTGTAGCTCTCAGCAGAAATCAGAAAGGAACCGGATGAATCTGAACCCACTGCTTTTCAAGCGTGCACTTGGAGCCTCGCATTAATTACAGCCTCTTGTAGGCCTCAACCAAAGGAGGAGCATTCTCAGCTGCTACATAACAAGCCAAAAGCAGTTCTAGATGGTTTCCCTCAAGTTTGACCTCAGCTTTAGAGATCAGCGGCCACAGTGCCGCTGAGCAGGCTTCCTTCAGTTTAAAGCCGTGCCCCCCTTTACTCGCCACCTCCATCAGCTCACACTCAGGGATGCTGCAGCTTGTAAACGATGCAGAAACCAGTCAGCAACGGAACACCGTGTTTGGGCTTTTCCGACATGAGCAGAGGGAAAATGTCTGCTTCTCCCTGAGATCTGTGCAGCGCAGATCTACGTCACACTGCCTCTGTGATGATTCGCAGTGCTTGCTTCTGTCCAGCTCTGAAGATCACCACATGAGTCTGATTGTACGACAACGCTAATCTTAGCTCTCCTTTGTGCAGTTTTAGGAGAAATTAGCCGTCAGATCCAGAGTTTCCTTGTTACGGATGTTTTCATCGTGTTCCTGAGAATCTGATGATGGACGCAGGAAAAGTCCAGATTCCTAAAGCAAAACCTACTCAGGCTGATGGTGAAAAACAAAGATAGTAAAACTATGAAACTAATGTGAATATGAAATATTTCTAAATCTTCCCACTGAAACTCCTGACGTCTGCAGAGGCTTTTGCTGCTGCTGGGTCCAGCCACCCGAGTCTGAACGGAGCCGTCTCACCGTGAGCACCACTGCACACCTCACCAGTACCTGGGCGCTGCTGTTCTCTTGGCAGAACGTCTGAATCTGCTGGTATGAATCCTCGAGTCACTCGGCCTGTTTGCTGTGTGATTTGCAGACTTTTCCTCGTGCAGCCATTAATGGAGAAGCCTCCCAAGGCCAGAGGGAAGACTAAGTGGCTTTGTTGACTTGATTACACAATTTAATTTAATCAGTGTATTTAAAAAAATATCAAGTGAATTTCACAGCATCAACATTACACCGAGACTGCAGCTGATTGGTGGTTATAGACCTCTTTCTGTTTTCCACATACTGTCACGGCGAACGGATGACGGGTGGCAGCTGCAGGGCGTCTGAGGGGCTAAATTAGTCAATAAATGAAAAATATCTGAGAGTTTATGCTCTAAACAAAAACATCCATGTCTTTATTTCCACTGATTTTCAAGAGTTACTGTAAATGTAGTCGACTAGGAGAAGGAGAAGCGGCCATGATGACTCTGCGACTACGTTAAACTAAATGGAGTCTGTCAGATTTCGAGTGAGTCAGAACTAAATGAAAGCGTCCCACAGGTTAGATTACACTGGCAACCATTAATAATGATCAAAAATAGATTCCCACAAAGAAAAAAAGAATTCAGAGAGGAGATAAATGTGTCTGACGTGGTGATTTCGACTGTGCCTGGTTAAAAAAATAAAAAGATGGATCGGTGCCATCCTAAAAAACTCCCATCTTAGAAATGCATCGCTGCACGTAAACGTGATGTCTTATAATATTTCACAACATTTTCTTTAACATAGTGACTGAAATGCTGTAAAGTCCCGCCTAACCGCCTGAGTCGAGTCACAAACAGCGTCCTACCATCTTAGCTAGCATAGAGCTAACGTTTAAACCTTCCACCACCTTTCATTTCACGGTGAATGCAGGAGAAGTGTTGATGTTGCTGCTGGACGTGAAGAAAACTCACCGCTGGAAAACTCAGGTAAAAACTGGCGCAAAGCTGATGGCGACAGGATGAATTATAAAACTTGTTTGGATTAAAAGATTTTAATGGTTGCAGCCGTTTTAGCACCTTCCCTGCAACCCCCCCCCCCCCCCCCCCCCCCCCCCCCCCACTGTCCACTCCTTGTTCCCTCCTCTCCATGACTGATGTCAAGTTGTTGTTGTTATTGTTGTTGTTAGCCTCAAGGGCAACATGCCGATTTTCACTTGTAAGTTGCTTTGGACAAAAGCGTCTGCTAAATACATAAACATAAACATAGAAAACATGCAACCAAACGTTTTTACTTTCAGCGACATTTCATAAGCAGCTAAAACCCGGTTACCATCCAAAGCTAAAGATGTATTTGGAATGGATACAACAATGTTTAAAAATGTCAGTGCATCACTTATCAATCCCATTATAAAAATGGTCAATCAATCCATAGATCATGGAGAGTTTCCAGTTGCATGGAAATCAGCCATTAAATCACCTATATTTAAATCAGGAAACCCACAACAAGTTTCAGATTACAGGCACATCAGCATTCTAACAGTATTTCAAGGTTCTTGAAAAATGGATGTGGGAGCAAATCAAAGACCGTCTGCAAAACAGTCCCTTTCAACTTCATCCATTACAATTTGGATTTTGACCCAACCACTCAGAGTCTGCCAAGTGTTTCTTTACTGACAAAATCAAATTACTACTAGATAAAAATAATGTAGCTGGGGCAATCTTTATTGATCTTAGAGAAGCATTTGATACAATAAACCATCGGATCCTACTGGCTAAATTATCATCTTTCAATACATCAAACAAGGCAATAAAATGGATAAAATCAAATCTGTCTGATCGCTCACAGTCGGTATGTATTCACAATAAGCAGTCCAAGCCCCTCAGTGTGTCAGCAGGCCTGCCACAAGGCTCTATATTAGCTCCTGTCCTATTCTGTATGTATATTAATGACCTTCCGCACGCGTGCCCTGATGTTAATATACACATGTACGCCGATGACACGGTGTTATATGTACATGGAACATCAAAACAAGAAGTAGCCAATAAACTCTCAAAATCAATGGTTAATGTCTCTTTATGGTTAAATCAGAGTGGTCTCCAACTGAATGTGTCAAAAACAATGGGAATGTATTTTACACAATCAAACAAGACAACAGCAGACCCAGGCATCATAGTTTCAGGACAAAAACGTCATGTTGTTCAAAAGTATAAATATTTAGGCGTACAAGTAGACTCCAAATTAAACTTCAAGTGAAGGAAACCTGTAAAAAAATAAAATACACCGTGGCCAACTTTCAATACATCCGTAACTCCATGTCCCTTCAGGCCGCTAAAACATATATGCACTCAATGGTTTTCTCCCACATCACTGCTTGACAACCTGGTCCCTGGCGGACTCGACAACTCTGAAAGCACTGCAGTCCCTTTACAAACAGACACGAGTGCTTGGCGAAAAGCCAAAACATTTTCACCACTGTGCCGTCCTATCAGAGCCTACAAACTATCTGCCCCCTTCCTGATTTCTTATCCTTTTGCATGTTTGTCACACAAAATGTTTCTGATCATCAAACACATTTAACCATTAGTCAAAGATAACACAAGTAAACACAAAATGCAGTTTTGAAATGATGGTTTTTATTATTTAGTGAGAGAACAAAATCCAAACCTACATTGCCCTGTGTGATAAAGTAATTGCCCCCTGAACCTAATAACTGGTTGGACCTCCCTTAGCAGCAATAACTGCAATCAAGCGTTTGCGATAACTTGCTACGAGTCTTTTACAGCGCTCTGGAGGAATTTTGGCCCACTCGTCTTTGCAGAATTGTTGTAATTCAGCTTTATTTGAGGGTTTTCTAGCATGAACCGCCTTTTTCAGGTCATGCCATAGCATCTCAATAGGATTCAGGTCAGGACTTTGACTAGGCCACTCCAAAGTCTTCATTCTGTTGTTCTTCAGCCATTCAGAGGTGGATTTGCTGGTGTGTTTTGGGTCGTTGTCCTGCTGCAGCACCCAAGATGGCTTCAGCTTTAGTTGACCAACAGATGGCCGGACGTTCTCCTTCAGGATGTTTTGGTAGACAGTAGAATTCATGGTTCCATTTATCACAGCAAGCCTTCCAGCTCCTGCAGCAGCAAAACAACCCCAGACCATCACACTACCACCACCATATTTTACTGTTGGTATGATGTTCTCTGTCTGAAATGCTGTGTTACTTCTACGCCAGATGTAACGGGACATTTGCCTTCCAGAAAGTTCAACTGTTGTCTCTTCGGTCCACGAGGTATTTTCCCAAAAGTCTTGGCAATCACTGAGATGTTTCTTAGCAAAACTGAGACGAGCCCTAATGTTCTCTTTGCTTAACAGTGGTTTGCGTCTTGGAAATCTGCCATGCAGGCCATTTTTGCCCAGTCTCTTTCTGATGGTGGAGTCGTGAACTTTGACCTTAACTGAGACAAGTGAGGCCTGCAGTTCTTTAGAAGTTGTCCTGGGGTCTTTGACCTCTCGGATGAGTCGTCTCTGAGCTCGTGGGGTAATTTTGGTCGGCCGCCCACTCCTGGGAAGGTTCACCACTGTTCCATGTTGTTGCCATGTGTGGATCATGGCTCTCACTGTGGTTCGCTGGAGTCCCAAAGCTTTAGAAACGGCTTTATAACCTTTACCAGACTGATGGATCTCAATCACTTTTGTTCTCATTTGTTCTTGATTTCTTTGGATCTTGGCGTGATGTCTAGCTTCTTTGGCCTGCTTCTGTGTCAGGCAGCTCATATTTAACCCTTTGGTGCATAATGGTCACTACAGTGGACAGGTACTCAAAATTGTTATTACTTTATTTTTGCTATTAAGCACAGCTGTTGAAGACTTTATTGCATGCGAGCCTCTCCGTTTGGACTTCAGAAAGTCAAGCCACCATATTTCATGTTCAGAATGCACGCTGTCCACTGAGATGGACATTTAATAAATTATGTGTAAATTAACAAAATGTTTAAAAAAATATTTGTTGAAATTTGTTTCATTCACACCTAAAAATGAATGAAAAAAATTGTTTAAAAATCATGGTTGAAGATCTCATAATTCATGCATCAGAGGGTTAAGTGATTTCTTGACTGAAACAGGTGTGGCAGTAATCAGGCATGGGGGGGGGGGGGGGGGGGGGCAATTACTTTTTCACACAGGGCAATGTAGGTTTGGATTTAGTTCTCTCCCTAAATAATAAAAACCATCATTTCAAAACTGCATTTTGTGTTTACGTGTGTTATCTTTGACTAACGGTTAAATGTGTTTGATGATCAGAAACATTTTGTGTGACAAACATGCAAAAGAATAAGAAATCAGGAAGGGGGCAGATAGTTCTTCCCTTTGTAGAAAGCCGAGTTTACAACTGGCGCAGGACTACAGATGAAGGCTAGCCGATGGCTAATCCTGGCATGTTTCAGCATGTCTGATGTTAACACGCGCTGTCCTGATTGGTAAATAAATTATTGATTGATTGATACAATTTCTGGCTTTAGCAGAAAAGGTTTGTTATTCTTGTCGTATGTTCAGAATTCAGATGGTCAGACTCATGCCGCCCTCGCTGTTTCAGGTTATTTAGCATCACGGCGGTTTTAACTGAAAGGGAACTGGAACGATGTGTTTTCCTCCCAGCCAGAGGTTGTGTGCAGAAGCAGCAGAGCCGAGAGGACGGACCAGTCTGGAAACGGACATTTAGCATCCCTGCTGCTTCGATGGAACAGGAAATAAGTTGTAGAAATGACAACGAGCCGAAACAGAAAATGAATTTCCTGCCTGCTGTTCATCCGCCCAAGTCCAGAGTTCAGGCACGTTTTCCCGCTATCAGGAGCTCATGGTTCATCTGTTGCTCAGAACAACGGATGATGAAAACAATATCTGATCAGCAAAATAACAACTTCCTGCTTCAGAAAGCTAAAGAGTAAATCTGATGTTTCACATTCTCCTCAGGAGGATTTAGAGGTCTGAGTTGGAGCGAGTGACAGGTCATAACTAGAGCACAGGCGCCTGACCCGTTCAAGCAGCTCTGATGAATCACCATCTCGACACGCCCTCTGGTTACGATGCAGCGATGGCCGCCCCCTGCTGAGTAGAGGCGGCGTCAGAGCGAAGCAGGAGTGAGGAGAAACTTCATTCATCTGACCATAAACACGGCTGAGCTGTGGTGTGCTGATCACAAACATGAATTCAATTAAAGGTCATCCAAAACATTCAGAGCATCTGGCTGATCCAGACGCGTCTGCGCTCTACGTTTTCTACGAATCCGACGCAAAATGAAGGTGTGGTTGTACTGTTGAGTGATTTCTGGATGTTTGATCCTGTTTTACTGCACACCCCCAGCCAGCATCCACGAGTCAACGGTGTTCACAGCACCTGATCAGGTGGAAGCACGGTCATTTCACAGCCTCAGAGGCTTTGAAAGAGAAGTGGCCTCGTTAGCATCGGCCGAGGGTTTATTACTGTACCTCCACACCTGTCTGAGATGATTGGGCTGGGTAATTGAGGGTCAGAGTGAAAGAGAGCCGTTTGAGCCTCGTCTGTGACAGAACGTTAGAGTGATGGCGATGACGGTCCTCAGTAATCTCGCGCAGGACCACGGTCAGTAATGTGAAAGCTCGTGAAGAGCCAGAACTGTGATTTAGGAAATGGACTCGCTGCCTTGACTGTTATTCAGGCCCTGACACGAAGCCGACTCGTTCATATAGTGATTATTTTTCCAGACAAGACATTAGAAAGGACATGACGTGAACATGATTACAGTCCTGCTGCCAGACCTGGCTCCTGAAGCTCTGCTGCAGCTTGACTTGGCTTCATCCCTCAGACCCGCGGCTCCTAAACTCTCCAGCGTGTGACCCAACACAACGGCTGCTGATGAAACTCACACGCCCAAACGGGACTGCAAACCGGTGAAACACACTCATGCTTGGGGGAAAATGTGCTACAACTGTGGGCGACGGTGGCACAGGAGTTAAGAGCTCGTCCCATAATCGGAAGGTTGCAGGTTCGAGCCCCGCTCAGTGTGTCGCTGCCGTTGTGCCCTTGGGCAAGACACTTAACCCACATTGCCTGCTGGTGGTGGTCGGAGGGACCGGTGGCGCCAGTGCTCGGCAGCCTCGCCTCTGTCAGTGCGCCCCAGGGTGGCTGTGGCTACACGGTAGCTCATCCCCACCAGTGTGTGAATGTGTGTGTGAATGACTGATTGTGTTGTAAAGTGCTTTGGGGGGTTCCAGGGCTCTAGAAGGTGCTATATCAAATACAGGTCGTTTAGCATTCACCATAACTGCACCACCATGCAGCCGTTACCAGTGATCAGCTTTAAAACCGTTCTTATTGATTATGTCTGATTCCAACGGGTCACTCTGAGTGTTTCATGCAGGCAGAACATGAGAATAGTCTCCTACACCTATCTCCTGCAGTAGCTTCTGATAGAAAACAGACGGTGAAACTCTAGGATAGAAAATCCTGACAGATCTACGTCACCCTGTCACTAACGTTCATGCACTCACCCATCTGGACTCACGACGGGGAAGGCTGTTGTTGGTTTAGTCCAGGAAACAGCAGAGAACGTCTCGACTCAGAGAAGCTAACTGTTAGTATTCGCTACTCCACCACACAGCAGAACTCCTCCAGGCTTGTGTTATTTGTGGAGATAAAACCCTTCCGCTACACCCTCCATCTACACCGCAGACTTAGAACACCAACAGCTGTGTCCGGCAGATGTTCTCAGACGAATCTGCGGCTGTTGGCCTGCTCACTGACGATGATGCTGCGGAGTACGGAGGACTGCTGCAGAACTTTGTGGAGTGGTGTTAGCCAAACCACCTTCTGATCAATGCGAGGGAAATAGAGGAGATGGTGGTGGATCTGCGACGACGCTGGCCTGCTGCTCCTTCACCGGTGAACATCCAGAGAACACTTACTGAGAGAATGGAAACCTACAGATACCTGGGTGTTCACCTGAACAACAGAGGCTATATTGTTTGCTCCAAGCAGACATTGTGACTCTTCCCTAACTGACTGTGGGTCATCTAATGGCCAGCTGACTACATCGGTGACTAATCTTGGTGTTAAACTGGATAGCGCCCTTAGTTTTGACACCCACATCAATGGAGTGATCTCCTCCTTTTTCCACCTTCGTCGGCTGGCAAAGATCAAACCATTTCTGTCACGTCATGATCTTAAGACGGTGGTCCATGCTTTTATTACGGTGCGATTGGACTACTGCAACTCTGTTCTATTCGGTGTGAGCAAGAGCTCAATAGGCAGGTTGCAAATGGTCCAGAATGCTGCTGCCAGATTTTTAGAGGGCAGGCGCAAGTTTGACCACATTACTCCTGTCCTGGCTGCGCTTCTTTGGCTGCCCGTTGATGTTAGGATTCATTTTAAAATACTTTTACTAGTTTTTAAAACGTTAAATGGTTCAGCCCCTCCTTACTTGGTGTCACTACTTCAACCGTACACCCGTTCACGGTCACTCCGCTCGGAGAACTTCATGATCCTCTCGGTCCCAAGAACGCGCCTAAAGACGCGTGGTGATAGGGCGTTTGCTGTGGCAGGTCCTAAGCTTTGGAACGAGCTTCCTCTCAGCATAAGGGCCTCCACCTCTGTTGTGGTTTTTAAGGCAAGGCTAAAACCATATTTTTATGATCTGTCTTTTAACCTTTCTAACTAGTTTTATTGTTTTACTTATAGCGATCTGTGTACTCACTGTATTTTTATCTGTATCTGTTTCTGGACTTAATGTTTTATGTTTTTATTTGATCAGTGTAGCGCCTTGGTGGCATCTCTTTGCCTGTAAGGCGCGATTTATAAATAAAGTTGAGTTGAGTTGAGTTGAGTTGGTCTCACACACACGCACTGCACAGGAAGGGCCAGAGCAGGCTCCGCCTCCTGAGGAGACTGCAGTCCTTTGGAGTGAAGGGGACACTCCTGTAGACTGGGGCTGTATCAAGTAGTCGACTAGTCGACTTCACTGCCCTGTAGTGACCTTTTATACCTTTCAGCGACTAGTCGCTGTCACGTGATGATGACCGACAGCAGGTGACGAGCCCCTGCTCGAGCCCCCCTTTACCCTCTTGTAATTTAACCTTCCCCTCACCCCCATCCTAACCTTAACCAACTTGTGCATGCACGCCTAACGGGAAATGTAGACTGACCTACTGGGTAAAGGTTAGGGTGGGGGTGAGGGGCAGGTTAAACAGCAAGAGGGTAAAGGTCACAATTCGGTAAAATTTCCGTTTTACCGCGGGCGTCAGAAAAAAACGCTCGGTCACCCATCGTCAGTTTTAGCCGCTTCAGGTGTATGACGTCATCAGGATAGTCAAAGTCGAGTGGACTTTCATTACTTGACTGTCGACTTTAAAACAAATGAAGTGATGCAGCCGCTACTGTAGACCTTCTGTGACTCTGTGGTGGCATCGGCAGCCCTCTGTTGGAACAGCAGCATCACAGAGAGAGAGAGAGAGAGAGGAAGAAGCTGGACAGGGTAATCAAGAAGACCAGCTCTGTCCTGGGCTGTCCTCTGGACTTTGTACGAGAGGTGGGGGACAAGAGGGGTCAGATCCATGCTGGACCACCAGTCCCACCCCTGCAGGAAGCCCTGTGTGCTCAGGAGAGCAGCTTCAGGGACGGGCTGACCCACCTCGCTGTGTGAAGGAGAGATACTGCAGGTCCCTGCTAATGGAACCCAAACGTTCCACTACGAAGGTCATCACCTTTCACAACACGCAGTACGTACTACTACTAATGTTGCTGTGTGCAATAATGACCCTAACTTACTACTCTACTCATGTGGGACATCTTTTGTGTGCTGCTCTAGTGCACTTGAGCCGTTTCAAAAATGCTAATTTACCCTTGAGGGACAAATAAAGCTAATCTTTTCTCATCTCTTCTCATCTCTTCTCATCTCTTCTCTTCTCTTCTCTTCTCTTCTCTTCTCTTCTCTTCTCTTCTCTTCTCTTCTCTTCTCTTCTCTTCTCTTCTCTTCTCTTCTCTTCTCTTCTCTTCTCTTCTCTTCTCTTCTCTTCTCTTCTCTTCTCTTCTCATCTCATCTCATCTCATCTTATCGTATCGTTAGCATCTTAAATAACAAAATAATGAATTGATATAATTTGTGTAACATTTGATCCACTTTTGATCAAAACTGATAAAATACCTGCTTTTTCTGAAGAAAAAAGTTTGTTTTTCATCTAAACAGAGCTGCTTTTTATTTTTATTTATTCGTGGGTTTTGCTAATTAGCATTCTGAGGAATCTCGATGACTCTAAAAAAATACACACAGCAAATTTTCCTTTGAGCACACTTGTCCTGAAATAGGATTGGAACGGACCTTGGTGACGTCTCTGGGGACGTGAGTACACACGTTTACACTAAATATGTCGGCAGCACATCAGCATGGGTATCGGCAGAAGAAAACCCACTTCGGTCCATCTGGAAGTGTGATGTTGTTATTATCCGAACCTCTCGCGTTGCCTTTCTAACTTCCAGCTCTGCATGATCGGGTTTCATCTCCACACTCGTCTTGCTAATTGAAACATACTGGGACATCACAAGGAGCAGAGGTTGTTTTAAAAACCGTCCGAGGTCACGGAGCGTGAGGATTGTGGAGTTAAAGTGGCTCAGATGAATCCGAATTTTAACACATCTCATTACGGTCTGATGTGTGTTAATGACATTCTGGTTTGTGTTTGCTGCCGAGTAAACAGATGGAAGCCGCCTTCCTTTCCAAGTCTTACATAAAAGTGCATCTTTAACGTGTTTCTAATGATGTGGCCGTGTTTCTATATTCATATTCTAGTATTTAGCAGCAAATAAAAGCAGCTTTGCGATGTGACGTCTGTAATGATGGAGGTGGTGCATGTGTAAAAAATGAACCAGGTGTGATTCACTGAAACAAACACCCTGGGTGGGTTCATCTGAGGCCGGTGAACTCTCCGTGGACCGCTTCATTACTCTGTTGAAGCGCGTTCTCTCCATCTGTTACCGTTCAGCCATTCTCACCGGAGTCCCTGTTCAGAGCTTGTTTGGTTATTATGCAGCATCCTGCATGGCTTAGCTTGTTTTTTCAAGGAAAATCTGAAATGTTCATTTGAGCCCTTCAAATAAATCAAAACAAGCATTATTCCTTTCTCAACATGCCTCAGAAGATTTCCGTCCCACCCCCCCACACTGCTGTTCCTGTTCTGGAAGCATTTATTGCCACTTTGAAGGTCTCAGCAATTATCAAAATGGCCCTGCATGCTGGCTCCGTGAGTAAATCAGTCACAAATATTGTTTTATTGCTGTTAACTCCAGCAGCTCTGCAGCTTTTTTCTGTCCTCCTTTCCCCTCAATTTAATTCTCCTCAAGACAAGAGCAGGGATGCGTCCTAGCCACTTACGTTGTTGTGATATGGTTTATCTTCTCCTCCAGAAGCTAATTCATCATCCCCGTCTCACTCTGAAAGAACATATTTGCTGTTTTCCTAAGAAACAAACTGTCCAGACTCCCGTAACCATTTGCAATCTCTTCCAGACATCTTCTTCTGTCGTGGATGAAGCGGCGTTTGAGGACCTTACATCAGAGAACTCAACCAGTCTGCTCACAAACAGCTCGGACCACTACAACTACAGCTCAGAGCACATCCGTGTGTGTGTGTGTGTGTGTGTGTGTGTGTGTGTGTGTGTGTGTGTGTGTGTTGCACATCTGTGAACCCACAAAGCTGCAAGAGAGACACACGAGAACCTGGCTCAGAGATCGATCATCAGTCAATAAATGAGCCTAAAGTAATCTTGATATTTCAGCTTAAACTGGGTGATCGTCGACTCTTCTGTGGCGCTCAAGGAGCAAACGAAACAGAGCTGGGGCAGAAAGTCCGTTAAACAGCTTCGGATGTGATTCTGCATCAAACATGCCGATAGAAAACAGATGTTTTCATTTAAATCTGCAGTAGGCAAACAGAAAGCCCACGGACTCACACTCATCATGCATGATGGATCAGAGACAATAGAGCATGAATGAGTACTTCTAGTGTTTCTACCTGCAGGCTGCAGAGAAAATGGCTGCTTTATAACTAAACATGTTCTCTCCATCATCACAGCTGATGGAGAAACATCTCCTGACCGTGGACTGAACGAGGCAAGTGAAGCTCCTCCAGCTGCTGCTCTGCTCTTCGTTAGCACATCAGATCTCCACCGTTTGTTTCTGCTGACACGTCAGCGGGGCCAGTCCCTTCTGCTTACCCTTCAACTTAAGTGTATTTATTGGGGTTCATTTACCAACATGTTGACTGCAGAGATGCAGCAAGTGGGTGAGTGGACGGCTTACTGGAAAGCCAGGGGCTCCTGACTCAGGTCGGGCGATCTTGATTGGCGTTGTGTGGTGTTGGGACAGGGATCAAGTGTCCTCTGAAATGTTCAATGGAAGCATTTGGTGTATTTATCCAGTCATGAGAGTCGCTGTAAGCTCAAGACTTCATTAGGCACAAGCTTTTTCATCCGTTTCCCAGAAAGAAACACACTTATCGTTCTGGAGGCCTTAGAGGCTAAACAGCATGCTGAAGAGTGGCCAGCGCCTCCTGACGACTCCCTAATCAGCAACGTCACCGTACAAAGGGCCTCATTATTCCTGCAGGGGTCTAAAAAAAGGTAGGCCTCATCAGTCCGCTAGGTTCTGGGATCCAGCAACATCCTTTCCCAAATTCACATCATTAGACTGGACAGACTGGTTCAACAGCTGTAGGGCAAATCTGGGAGGTTTATGCCATCGGCCTGGAGAGGTGATGGGCTGTACAGCCATGGAGGCAGCAAGATGGAGGCAGCACATGCAGCATGTGTTGTTACTGGCAGAGCACACTGATCATTTATTGAGGTTCTCCTTCACGGATCCAATCTGTGCTGAGAGGCCTGGTGCTGGTAATGACCAGAAAAAGATGGCAGGGCCACGCTACAGGGCTCCTCAGCCTGTCTGTGTCCCTGAGATAGCAGGCGGCTTAGGCCTGCACACTGCTGCGTCATGCTGCTCACATGTGAGGAAAAAACATGCATGGAGAGTATCCAGGTCACAAGTCCATGTCACAAGTCCGTGTCCTCTTGCAGGTGGAAGCATGAAGTTGCAGCTGATCATCTAAAGTAGACGTGTTCGTGCCTGCGGAGGGTTAAATAGTGCATATATGTGACCCACGCTGGAACGGTGGGGAGAAGTCTTGGGCGGATAGGAGCGGGAAGCGGGAACTGGTTCAGTCCAGTCAAGCAGCAAATCCTTCATCCCAATATCTCCAACTTCCAGTTTGTCTCCAGTAGGACCGGAAAGACAAGCAGCTGCAAGGAGCAATGGAACAATCAAACACAAGAGAGTTTCACGCCAACGTGGTTTTCCTGATGATTACTCCTAATATCTGTAAAGGAAGGCGTTTTTAGAGTCCTAAGCTCCAATTAATTTGATTTTTCACCAAAACAAAGTCTGAAATACTTATTTCTGGGGCGGTAAATCGGTGTAAACATGTTAGCGTACAGAAATATAACAGCGTGATGTAAGCAGATTTCCAGGCTGTCAAAGCGGCGCAGCATCAAACGAGCGGCTAATTCAGACTGAAACAATAAGTAGAAACATCTCATTACAGACCCGCTGTGCTGGAATAATTGATCTGTGTGCGTTTTGGGGTTTGGGTTGGTTATCAGCCGTGCACCAAAGCAAACAGCAGCAGCGGCAGTTCCCGGTGTCAATCAAATGAAACGATTTGGTCAGTAGATTGAAGCCATTAGGTTCAGAAACGGGAGGTTCTTGAGCTGCAGCCACAGCGCTCCTTCCTCGTGTGGTTTTCACTACAAATCCCCGTCTCGGACAGACAGTTAACACCTTTCGTGGTGTCTCCCAGTACCCCGACACGTGGCCTAGAAACAACTACAGCTGCTTTCACATCTGGACCCGCCCAGTGCGGGCCGGGCGGCGTCGCTCCGGCTGCTGCACCAGGAGAGTTTTGTTCACACTTCTCGGGAACGCAGAAATCACTGAGCATGTGGGCGGGGCAAAAGATGTGTGGAGAAATCTGTGGTGTCTTCCTTAAAGTCGCTTTCTGGCGTTTTCTACTTTCAGAAATGATGTGTGGTTTATCAGAAATCCGTGAAAGTGATCGTCGTCACCACGCCCACTGCCCTGCAGACCAATAGGAAGCTGAGCTGGCCAGAACTAACCAATAGCGTTAGACTACTGCTGGATAGTGGCTCTCACACCCACTGGTCCTCGGCCTCCTTCCTTACGGCTCGTGTCCAGTCTCAGGGTGCTGGATTCGGGAAGGAACCTTCCATGCATGGTGAGGAGCTTCCATGTCCTAACTTTAGGATGTTTTTCTTTCCATGATAGGTGCCGCACAAATTAACTTTACTCATTCGATTATCTTTTATCAGTCATGAGAATAAATGTAATAATTAGCATTTACTGTGTTTCAGACAGGAATCAGAGGAAGACACTCAGCTGCTAAACTCTTTGGAGAGCGGTGATTTCCATGTGAGATCTCCTCATGCTGATTGGATATTTACAGGCCCGGTCCGGCGCCAGAAACTCCGATGTTCCACGACTGAAACCAATTTGGCGATTACAGCTCACGCTGAAGCAGATTCGTGTTCACTGGTAGCATCTGGAGCTGTTCAGGAACTTCTTGTCAGCTGGTTCCACTTGCTAAACGTATTTCTATGGAACACACTCGTATCTTTAAGGACAACTCTCCCCAGACGTTTCGAGCAACATCTGAGTTAATTAGCTCTTCTCTTACAGTCACATTATCACTCATGTGCAGCCGCACACGGCCATCACCGCCGTCGTCGTAAACAAAGATGAAGCTGCAAAAACCCTCTCAGCAAAACGTTCTGGCTGCGTCTCTTAAACCAACAAGACAGTTTTCTATTTATAGCTGTCTGAGAAATGACTCATGAAGGGTTATCATGCAAAAGCTATTGCAAGCGGTCTCTTTTTGTCATTAAAAACCCGGCATGCCATGACTCCCATCACAGGTCTCCCTGCGCTGCTGACAGGCGATACCTCCTAACGACTGTTTTCAGAAGCGCAGCAGGATAAAGTGTTAATTCTCCATTCCAGGGGTGCAAATGGAGTCAGACACATCCAAAAATCAGTCATAACCGGCGGTACGCACAGTGTGGTGAAGCATTAATCACGTGTTTGTACGATCGGCCATTTATCAGCTGGAAGTCGTGATTCACAGAGGTAAAACAACTCAAATAACTCCCAGGAGGCAAGCTCTAAAGTGGAAACTCAAAACTAGAAACTCGGGAATACGGGAGGCGACAGGTGTGACACGCACACACACAGACACACACACACAACGGACCAACAAACACAGAGACAAGACAGGGTTTTATACACAGGGGCAGTGATCAGGAGCAGGTGTGTGGGAAGTGAGAGCTGATGGAAGACAGGTGAGACTAATGAACTAAATGTGGAGGAAACTAAATCAGAAAACCTGGGAGACAAACACAAACCTACACCTGTAGGACCGAAGACACCGAAGTTAAATAACCAGCGACCTGAAGAGTTACATAAGATAAGATAAGATAAGATAAGATAAGAGATAGAGAACTACAGATGAAGCTGGGACTCTGGCTGAAGGAGTTACAGCGACTGGAACCAAGAGCAGACACAAGGAGAGAGACAGGAAGGGGAACAGGCACACAATGTGACTGAAGAAAACTCACGGCGGTGTACAGCGCACGAGTCTCATCTCACCATCTCTGCTCACGTTCTGTTCACAACCAAATGAACTTAATATTTCATCCTTTCTCTGATGCAGTACAAATAGCCGAAGACAACAACTACGACGTAGTCGTGTTGTTTGTAGACGTCATCGAAGCACGACCGGCCAGAGCCGGGAGACCCAGCGAACCTGACCGTTAGCACGGGTGAGTCATCAACACGCCGCTGGCGTTCCTGGGGTGTCTTTGCCTCCAGCGCTTATCTTAATGGGAGTGTGCTCCATTTTCCCTCATGGAGAGGACTCATAAATCATTACCCAACAAATCTAACCCAATCTGCCACAGTGGAGCGAAAACACAAACTAAATAAAGTTAAAGCCCTGCTGCAGCTTTACAGGAGTCCTGGCACGCTGCAGGGATTATAATTCCCCTTCTGTTCCTTTGCTGGCAGACGGATCATGAACAAGCAATACTTTTTTATAATTACAACTGGGAGATGTTCTCATAAGAGGACATGTTTTTGTGACTAACAGAAAACCCCTTTAGCCTTGAAGGATTGCAGTGTTGAGATTCAGCTGGTCAGTCGGCCACATGAAGAGACGTCCACACGTCTAGTTTTTATTCTAATACTCTGATCTGGACAAACCTCTGGTGTCTCTGCCTGATTCTGCCTTACAGGACGACGGGGGAGGCACACAAACCCGTGGCTGCTCTATCAAAAATAACTGCAGATGAAATTAGTCTGCTGGTAGAATGTTTGTTTGAGCTCCCGCACCTGAACGGGTTTTATTTGGTTTGGTGCTCGTGAACCAGAAAACGTGCCCATATCGGTGTGAAATCACGTGCTTCCGCTGGTGGGTTCACAACGTTGTTCCCAGGCTCACTCAGCGGAGCAGACCGAGGCTTGTTGTGCCGACCACAGAACGAAGGGTTGTGCTAACCCTAACCCTAACCCACAGAACGAAGGGTTAGGGTGAGGCTAACCCTTCGTTCTGGGGTTAGGGTTAGGGTTAGCCCAACCCTTCGTTCTGTGGTTAGGGTTAGGGTTAGGGTTAGCCTAACCCTAACCCTAACGCCAGAACGAAGGGTGTTGACTCTTGCAGGCTTGCTCTTGTGCACGCTTTTCTGTCGGTGCAGCAAAAACCCGTCTGAGAGCCACTCATCCCGGGGTAGGTGTTTGTTCAACCATGCTGGAGCTGCTGTTGAGGTGGTGCAGCACCCCAACCCAGTAAGGTTGCAGGTTCAAAACCCAGCTTTGGCACAGACCCAAAAAAAATGTTGAAAATGTGGAAATTCATGGTGTCACTGATTTCACTGTAAAAAAATGTATTGTTATCATATTACCCAAACTAAATATATAATAGTCACTCATCAGAAACAACTAGAAGCCTCCGCATGGTGCCGAGGTAAAAAGGTCCAACTAGAACATATGGTCCATCACTGCTGGTCCCACATTTCCCAGCAGACATTTCACCTGTAACAAGCTTCAGCATCCGTGCTCTTCACTGCTGGTTTTATTGTTGTGGCTAGTTGGTGTTTCTGTACCAGCCGTCAGGTATGTCTTCCTGCGGAGGGAGCGGCGTGTGCTAAGGGTCATAACAACTACACGTGCCGTGATGGGAAGTAAAAACAAAGATCCTGAGTGATGGCTAGCTCCCCTCCTTTACCACCGCTGTGCTAAAGTGGGCCATCCCAGGCTGCCTCACTTCTTTCCCTCAAAACAACTTGTCATGCTTCCAGGGTTCTGCCATTTCTATCTGTGACAATCTGTAGGGCGGTCGCCTCAGAGAGTGTCAAAACCTGTCACAGCGCGTCACTTTCACTCTCTTTGTGGCAAGCGGCAGGACATCTTTGAGTCGTCAGCACCTTTATCAGATATGGCAGGTCCTAAAGCCCTGCCTAGAACAGCAGGCAAGTCTGAGGAGAGGAGCCGGTGGATTTACAGACACCTACCTGCACACAAAATCACCAGGAGACGTTCCACAAGGTGCCATCTGGCAGCCACACATACCTGCCTCTGATGCTCCATCGCCACATCACCGGCGCTTCTATTTATAGATGCTACTCCCCCCCCCCCTCCCCCCCCCTCCCCCACACACACACACGCACTGCATGTTGTAGAACAGAAACCAGGTGATCACTCATCAGGGTGACAGATGTCAACACGTCTCCATGGTGATGTGTGGGTAACATCTTCAACAGTCTGCCATCGTTAGACATGAACAAGATCCAGCTCCACGCCAGACCCTGCGGACACGTCAAAGCCAGAGATGACCTTCTTTGTCGTTACCTCAACTCTTAGCTCAGCCGTGTTACATAAAGCAGCAGCAGCAGCACTGGCTGAAGCACAAACGTTTCCCTCTCCCTCTCACCGAGGGAAGGAGGCACCAGCAGGATTGCTAATGATTATGGAAGTCAGCAGTCAGCCTTCATCGGGCTGTCAGCGTTATCAATAAAACAATTAGTGTCTCATCTCAGAGGCTAGAAGCTGAACTCCCACCGTTGGTTTGTTATTGAACCGGCGTTCTCCCATCGCAGCGCTAACCCAACACAAGCATGCTCCTGCAGCTTTCTGAGATGTGTGCTGCATGTCCTGTCTGAATTTCTACCTCAACAGTGCACATCTTCTGCTGCACAGATAAATGACTGACCGGAGGAGAACTCTAAACTCCTTCCTGAGTAGACGTTGATGCAGTTGTTTCGGCTCCACGGATTTGCACGGACTGACTAAATTCACATCCCTCGGAAGTGAAATTGGTTTTCTGTTAACGTTTGGTTTGGCAGAGCCTCCCGTTCAGAGCTGCAGCAGCTCTGTTTATAGAGGTTTTTGAGGTGAACAACTGGTTAATGCTTGTGGACTTCTCATTACATACTGAATCAGCGCTCATAAGTTACAGAAACATATGGATCACTTGCGTGTGTTCTGGGTGAATGTGTACATGTTCCCTGACGGGCGATATCGCAGCATTTTAGTGTTGCCCGTGGCTTTGGACAACAGCAGAGTTGGCAGGGAAACGTGTCGGTGTGCCCAGAAGTGGTCCCTCGGTCACATGCACTCCTGCTTTGGGCAAAAGGAGCAGACGAGCAGCGTGAACCCTGCCTGATGGTAGTTTAATGCACGGATAAAGTTTTACTACTCTTACTTTGGGGCAGATTTAGGGTAACGGCTCCAACTCAACACTCACTCAGCTGATTTGCATTTGCAGAAACCTGCTCACTGACAGAGACGTCCTTCCCAAACAGATCCATCTCAACTGCCTTTAGCTGAGGCTGCTGAGGAAGTAGTGAACCAGGAATACACGGGGCTGTAGCAGCAATCACTCATCCATCACACCCTTTCCAGTCTGCTGCGCTCTGCTTTGCTGTCTTGTTAGAAACCACGGCGGGGTTCTCTACGATCCTCCGACAGCAGCGTTAAAAAGGCCGGTCACTGCAAACAAACCAGAAACGTATGGAGAGGGACGGCTGAAGGAACCGCGGGACAATTCTCCATCCTTTAGTTTCCCTCTTCATCCTCAAAAGGCCGGTCCTTTGTGCTGTTGACACGCGTCGTAAAAACAGGGAGGAACAGAGAGGTGGCGTTGTTAGTAACTCGTGTTCACCGGGTCAGCACAGCTGGCAGCGAGCAGCCAGTGTGAAGCTGTCGGCATCGTGGACGTGAAGGGCCTGTTGTTGATATAGCGCCTTCTAGAGTCCTGGAACCCCCCAAGGAGCTTTACAACACAATCAGTCATTCACCCATTCACACACACCGTCACACCCTGGTGGTGATGAGCTACACCGTAGCCACAGCTGCCCTGACAGAGCTACACCAGTCCCTCTGAGCAGCACCAGCAGGTAGCGCTACCTCATACCCGTGGGAACATTCGTGAGCCTCTCTCTCGTCACCTGCACCCTCCCCCACTCAGACTCCAGTAAATCCTCCTCCCAGCAATCAGTGTTTGTCGAATCACACTCCCGCACACAGAGCCTCACTTCCCACACGCTGTTCCACACGGTTCCTGGGCACATTTGAACGATGTAACATTAATAAGCCATGATTCTGAGTCCGAGCGTGAACGCGGTGCCAGCCTGCAAGTGCCGCTCCTCAGCGGGTCATTCTCTTGACACCTTTCAGCGTTTCTGCGCTCTCTCGCCCTCTTCCTCTGGCAGCCGAGCTTTGATTGATGACATCAAAAGGAGCGGTGAAATCTGGGGGCTGGATGTGGAGATAAGTGACTGGCTGAGAATGACTCAGTCTGTGGCGGCGAGTCAGTCCTCGGCAGCCTGACGGAAGGAAGCATGAGGGAGCAGGAGGAAGGAGACATCATGGGATAAACGAAGGCTCGTGGTTTGCTCGCGCACACAGCTTCATCGTGTTTGGCTGCGTCTGGAGGCTGGCGTGGCGGTGATAACTCTGCTTGTTTTGAGAAGAACAAACATCGCTGAGTGATGTGGCTGAAGAGAGTGCAACGCCCCACCAGCATCACTTTCTCTCATCAGTGTTCTCCGGGAGAACAGAGGAACACAACTCAACATAGATCCACGCAACGATGCACGCCCACAACCAACACATTCACACGCGTCGCCAGGACCATGTTGTCTGGCAGAAACCTGCACACCCACACAAACACATGCATCCATCACTGGCGTTCCTCCTGCTTCAGATAGAAACACAGCAGATATGCTGCAGAACTCCCCGGATCAGACGGACCGTCAGGATGTTACTTTCATCCTGACGGGAAATGTTTGGAAGGAAACGGGCACAGTGAGCTCACGACTGCGATGCTCGACTTGTGGGCCGACGATAACCGTACAGTGAGTCCGCAGCTCCGACTGGATCTGTGACATCATCACACACGTTCCCTCCAGTGTGACCTTGGATCTGATGCAACACATTTTCAGGGAGACTGTGTGTTGTGAGGTGAGAGAAGAGGATATTGTCCTCTCCCGCCCCTCCTCTTCTCGCTGTAATCTTTCATTTGTTTCACAAAGCGATGGCTGCCAATAATGTCCAGAAGACGAGGAGTCTTTAAATAGCTCTGGATGGAGTCTGCAGACAGCAGAAGCGCTCCGACACATCCTAGCTCGGTGCCCCCGCCCACTAGGTGACACGTTCTGTTCTTCTCTTCTGCTCTGGTGTTCCCTCCATGGAGCACCGGCACCTCCAGCTGTTGTCAGTTCTGTTCTCCATCCATGTCTGGAAAACCAAATGGATTTACAGGGTTTGCTGTCAACCGCTCCCCTTTTCCAGGCGTGTGGAAGTGGCGCACTCGTCCATTTCCTCTGTGATTTCCACGCTCTTCCTTCGTGATGACTTGGTCACTCCTACTGTAGGACTGCTGTTGTGGCTCCAGCTTTCTGTTAAGCGTCTCTTTCAACAGTGACCTGATAATAAGTGCTGACCCGAGGACAACCTGGTACATCAGAGCTCACCATATGACTTTATGAGGCTTTCACACACTTTTACACCGCTCTGAACCTAGAGCATGCCGTTTGTTGCGAGACTAAATCAAACCTTTGTGGTCAGATTAACACGGAAACAAACATGTTTGGGTCACAACAACAATTTTGTTGGTAAAGAAAACTTTTTTGGGTTTTAAATGAGCCGTTCTGCCACCTTTTTACTTTTCTTATCATCAGAACTGTGAGCTGAGAGGTTTTCTGGAGGTCATTCAGAATGAATGAATGAATGAATGAATGAATGAATGTCTTCTTAGATGCTTGTTAGTGGATTGTGCTTTTTCTCCAGATCATCAGATAATTTCTGATTTCAAAAAGTAAAAATCTTCTTATTTAGTTGTTAGATTTCAGACAAGGTCTGTGTGTGTGTGTGTGTGTGTGTGCGTGCGTGCGTGCGTGTGTGTGTGTGTGTATGTGTATGTGTATGTGTATGTGTGTGTGTGTGTGTGTGTGTGTGTGTGTGTGTGTGTGTGTGTGTGTGTGTGTGTGTGTGTGTGTGTGTGTGTGTGTGTGTGTGCGTGCGTGTGTGTGTATAAGACAGTGAATGCTCCCAGGGCCACTGACGTTGCTCAGCTGATTGCTGTAAACAAACAGAACTCTAAAGTCCTGTTTGACACCACAAACCAGATAGTTTCACCTCACGCCGCTCTTATGCCAGTTTACTCAAGGTCCGACTGTAACAACTTTCTAGCGTTCTTTGAGAATTAAATCAGAAATACCCCCCCACCCCCACCCCACCCCACCCCACCCCCACCCCCACCCCGCCATCCAAACACCTCCCTCTCAACCATGGTCTGTCTTTACTCCTGTAGATTTCCAGGACATGTGCCTCATTCAGAAACACATGAAGCCAAACTCACACCCTGCTGATTTCATCCCTACTACCTTGTTCATCAGGATGTTTGACCAAATGGACCCATGCATTGTAGATTTTATTCATTTCTCCCTACAGGCTGGCTCAGTACCGTCTGTGTTCAAACATGCAGTTGTTGAACCCATCCTTAAACCCAGTCTGGACTCATCTCAGCCTAAAAACTACAGACCCATTTCTAAATGAGCCTTTATGTCTAAAACATTGGGAAAGGTTGAGGCAGATCAGCTGATGACATCTCTGGAACTACACAACAGTTTAGATAAATCCAGTCTGGGTTTGGTAAAAAGCGTTCAGCAGAAACAGCTTTGCTTAAAGTTTCCAGTGACATCATGATGACATCATGATGGCTGCAGACAACGGGGAGTTCACAGTGTTAGTGTTGTTAGATCTTTCTGCAGCTTCTGACTCTGTTGATCACAACACCTTCATTAACAGACTTGGTGACTCGGTGGGGATCTCTGGAACTGGTCTAGACTGGTTTAGATCGTACCTTTCTAACAAAAGTTACAGTGTCTGTAGAAACCACATCATTTCAGATTCTACCCATCTGTTCTGTGGGGTACCCCAAGGCTCTGTTTTGGGTCCACTGTTGTTTCTGCTGTACATGCACCCTCTTGGACAGATACTTGATTCTTTTCATAATGTCTCTTATCACCTATATGCAGATGATATTCAGGTGTACTGCTCCTTTAAGGATTCGGAGTTCTATAAATTGTCTGAATTACTAGAGCAGAGGCGGTTTTACCATTAGGCATAGGACGGCGGCTGCCTGGGGCCCCCTTGTGTTGGGGGGCCCCCTAGGCCTGACTGCTGGCACCCCATGTTAATGCCACAATATTCTTATTACCAGCCTATCACCGCAGACGGGATTGGACATGCTTCTCATTACCATAATTCCTGAACCGTTCAAGATATCATTAAAATTCCAAAAGTGCTGAAAAGATTAAAAAGGGGGCTTTTCGTGCATATACAATACATTACGGTAGCCTCCAGGATTCCCTCTCTTGAGCGCAACGAATCACAACACAGATTCAGAGACGTGCTGAGTTTGTCATCCAAAATGCTCCGTTTATAACTTTTGAATGGCTGGTCAGATTCAAATCATTCCAACGGTTCCTAAAAGTACATAAAAGCAGCTTTCCAACGATCTATAGCCTGAAGCAATCAGAGTTATGGACAATATCGCTATGCGCAGGGGCGTCGTACGGGGGGGAAAGGACCTGACTACCCAGGGCCCAAGAGGGGAGAGGGGCCCACGATTCCCTCCCCGTTTTTATTTAGAAAACATTGGACCCCCTTTGTGTCAGTTTGTTTCATTATACTGTTGTTGCCAACTAAAGATGGGAAAATACAACCAGTCTTTATGTCGGTGTTCGTTTTCCCTAAAGTGTTTTAGCAGTTATGCATCAAATTGGCTTACAACTTACAACTTACATTGGGATCTTGCCTTAAAAGTCATGTTGGCATATTTGTCTGTAAAGAAGCTAATCCCAGTTATTTATTCTTGTAGATGTAGAGAATTCAACATCAGATGCTGAAGGCAAGGAAGGTTGTGAGGACGTGAGACCAGGTGAGCTGCTCACTGAGGCAACCTCAGGTTATTTACAGCAATCTTGCGTAACAATAGTTTGAACTGAAAGAAGTAGTAAGTACATGAAGCATCACATGATCACACTGAGTTAGGAAGTAAAACATGAACTAACCGTTTAGAAAAGTGTGCCACGATCACTTATAACCCAACCGTTATCAGAACAAAGTACCAAATTAAAGCCGTCAGTTTTTTTTATGGATCTCTGAAAAAAATCAATCCTCAATAAAAGATTTCTAAGAACCGTGAAAAAGAAAACACAGTAGATGGAAACGTCAACGTTCTGTTTTCTTCTAATGAGGAGGATCTGAGCAAACGTCATCACCTAAACGTTTAAGAAACGTTTTCCTCTGGTAGCATTAGCATTAGCATCAGCCGGTCTGAACCAGTCATCCTGATCAAACACAGCAGATGAGCTACATCCAGCCTCAGGCTGCTCTCTACCCATGTTTACATGACTCCACTGCAAACCTCACACTTCATGAGGACTTCCAGAGCGCCTTTCAGAGTAGAAGACTCCAAAGTACTTTACCCTACAGAGTATCATTCATCCATTCACACACACATTCACACACTGGTGGGTGTGAGCTATGATGTAGCCACAGCTGCCCTGGGACACACTGACAGAGGAAAGGCTGTCAAACATCGGCGCCACCGGTCCCTCCAACCACCAGCAGGCAGGGAGGGTTGAGTGTCTTGCCCAAGGACACAACAGCAGAATTCTCTGGTGGGAGTCGGGATTGATCCTTAAACCTCCAAACACTGAACAACCCGCTCTACCTCTACCTCCCTCTACCTTGCTGGCCACTGCCGGTGGAGTGAACCTCGGATACCAGGAACCTGTAGACAGCTCTGATAGGACCGGTCCAGTCTGAGATCCCTCCAGGTGAAGGCAGGAAGCTGGAATGCTTATTTGCGTCTATGGTTGATGTTTGTCTGGCTCTTAGAAGAGCCGGTTGTCTGGCATCAGCCGCAGCGTTGCAGAGAGGCTTTGACAGGAGGTCGAAGGAGGAGATGGTTTCAAAAAGGCTTCTTTCCCGACTTGGCCAGTTCGAGGGTCAGCGAGAAACTGAAGTAATCAGGAAGTAGTTCTTGTTTTATTAAACTACTTTGTTATGATTTCTGGCCGAGTTTGGCCAATCAGAATTTGACACGTTTGAGAATTTACCAACATCCCCTCAGAAAGCCACGCCCTCCTCAGATACAAACATGTTTTTAACCTCAACATGTGTCTTATTGTCATGTGTGTGAGTGTAAACAACGATGAACCTGTTAAATGAAACACATGATGTACCGTAAATGGATCATTGTAAGAACAATATTCATGTTAAAATCATTGATTTAAGCACAGATGAGTCAAACATTTGATTTAGACATCCTGCTCATTCATCACACACGATTACTGTAAGCTTATGAGTTGTAAAGGTCATGGAGTCTTCACTTGTTCAGAGTGGAGAATGTTGACGTCCGGCGTTCATGCAGAGTGTGTTTTGTCTTCATGGAATGTCGACACACGCTGAAGAACCTTCTGGTTCTGGAAGGCCACATAGAAAGTGGATCTATGCTGTAGAGGAAAGGTTATTATGTTGGTCAATATGTAGGTACAAATCTACCCTTTTGGTACGTTACACTTCACACACACACCCATCCATCCATCCATCCATCCAACCAACCAACCAACCAACCATCCACTCATCCACCCATCCATCCATCCATCCATCCAACCAACCAACCAACCAACCAACCATCCACTCATCCACCCATCCATCCATCCATCCATCCATCCATCCATCCATCCAACCAACCAACCAACCAACCATCCACTCATCCACCCATCCATCCATCCATCCATCCAACCAACCAACCAACCAACCAACCAACCATCCACTCATCCACCCATCCATCCATCCATCCATCCATCCATCCATCCATCCACCCACCCACCCATCCATCCATCCATCCATCCATCCATCCACCCAACCAACCAACCATCCATCCACCCACTCATCCATCCATCCATCCATCCATCCATCCATCCACCCACCCACCCATCCATCCATCCATCCATCCATCCATCCACCCAACCAACCAACCATCCATCCACCCACTCATCCATCCATCCACCCATCCATCCATCCATCCATCCATCCATCCATCCATCCATCCATCCATCCACCCACCCACCCATCCATCCATCCATCCATCCATCGCCCAGCTCCTGTAGAAGCGTCCGTCTCAGAAGTAGCACATCCAGAAGAGATAACGTCAAATGCCTTTTATTAATGACACATTTGAGCTCTTTGTGGGAATTCCCAAAGCATTCCCTGTCCATCATTTAGTTCAGCCTCGTGGTCTGCAGGGTCTGCTTGGTAAACCTTCAGATGGAAGCAACCAGGAAGGATCTGAATCCACCTCAGCGGACACTTTTTGATCTCTACTCTGAGGTCATCAGCTTGCTTCTACTGTTGAGTAATGAGAAATATTTCATCTCTCATCCTTGGAGAGCGAGCCTGGGCTGGAGGTCAAGGATTACTGACCTTTGCTCTCTGCTCAGCTCCTCCTTCATCACAACAGCCGGAGCAACGCTCCCATGAGTACTGCAGATGTAACCAACATGTCTCTCTGCGTTCAACCATCGCTTGTTGACATAACACCAAGATACTAGACCCACTCCTGACCTGGAGGACTTCCGTCTTCCAGAGAGACTCGCAGCAGGAGCTGAAGCTCATCCTGACTGCTTCACAACACAGACTTCTCTCTTTTGTTTTTAGTTTCAAACAAACCTCAGGAGGCGAGAGAATTTTCACCACCAGCGTTTCATGGTGAAGGCCTAAAAACCACACTGACGATGCTTCCTGTCAACACAACGGTGCCAGCGGAACGGTCTGGGCCAGCAAACACTTAGACGGTTGTGAGATCTCAGTTATTATTAGATGTGCAGAAGAGTCATCAGAGCTTATTTCTATGATTGGAGAGTTTCCTCTTCAATCATTAATCAAAAGGAAGTCCTTAAATCATTCCTGTGACGTTACGGTTTGGTTCCACCACCCGTCCCTTCCTGTCTGCTTCAGCCGTTGGTTTAACGTTCGCTTGCTTTGCCACCTCAGTGCAAATTCTGCACACACCCCACCCCGTTCCATGGTGATGAGCCTGGGAATGGACTAAAACCGCACCACAGCGTTGCAGATCGCCCACCAGGAGAACAAGCTGCAGCGGTGTGTAATTTGCTCCAATGAAGGTGAAAAACCCCCAGAAGGAATTTAGTTTTAATTCATGCTTTGAGTGATGACACGGTGAAATCCATTTCTGTGAGAGATTCTCTCGCCCTGCTCACTCCGTATACAATTAATTTGATACAAGCCGGAAGCATAAATCCTGGATGATTATGTTGCGTTCAGGACAACAGCGATGAACATTTCCATCTTCTCAGGACGGAGGAACAGACGGAGACAGGGAAATTAGTTTTCCTGGATTATGTACGTAGATGCCGACCCCTTCTGCCGATTCTGCAGGATTCAGCAGTTTAGATGTGTTTGTACGTATCCGAGGGTGAGGCGTGGGCTGGATGAGAAGAGGGAAGAAACAGACATTTTTATGTATTTAATTAGCTTTAAACCAGTTCGTGTTTCCTCTGTTTCACCAAAGAAGAACGATACAGGAGCAGGCGTGGCGGTGCGAGGATTATTGTCAAACGGACGAGCTCCAGCTGAATGTAATGTTCTTGATCTGTTTGTTGTTCTGGTGTTTCCTGGGATGGAGGAAAAAGTTCTCCGACACGTTTTTAAACCCGTTTGTTTTGGTGTCATGGTGATGGTCCGGGGGTAAAAGCACGGTACGCTTCCTGCCTTTACCCTTTTGGATACGTAGGTCAACTGGATTCAGTTGTTACTTCCACCAAATTAAATTCATTCATTCATTCATTCATTTATTCATTCATTCATGCTGTGACATAAAGATTATTTGTACCAAGCAGGAGAATCTCCTCCCGCTGTACGAGCTGGAACATGATGGGCGGGTTTGGGTCTGAGGTGGCGGTTGGCAGACAGGAAGTGGGCGTGTACTTCCTTTCCCTCTGCGTGCACGTGTCACAGCATCATGCAACTTCTCGCCTGTCTCCTCCTGGTTTTACTTTACTTCTCTCTCCTGGGGCTTGGAGGTGTGGGCACCATCTTCACAGCACTAGCTAGCAGAGCGGAGCTGGCGAGGAAACAGTGTAGAAGTTGGTTTGGAGCAGTGTGATGTCTAAATGTGTTTTTGAAACCTTCAGGAACTGTTTTAATATTTGTGGCTGAATTTGCAGAGAAGAATAAAAGAAAAGAGGCGGACGTTCAATAGAAACATGTTGGAGCTCTGAGACGACGTTCTTCTCCAACCACCTAACAGCTGCTTTTCATTTTGATGTTTTGGCTTCAGAAATACACAATCTTCATGTTAAATACACAATCTTCATGTTAAATACACAATCTTCATGTTAAATACACAATCTTCATGTTAAATACACAAAAGCTCGAGTTGAGTCTGCTGGGCGGAGTTGCTACCAGGACAACCACGAGCATCTTAGATACGGTGGCAGCTTCAGCAGAAATTACAGACATTTTTAAAGTTGAACGAGTCTCATTTTGAGATTATTATCGACACATATTTATTAAAGTTAACACACTTAACAGCCTCACAGTACTGCATGTTTCTGTAGTACCAATATTCAGATGATGGGCCCTTGGGTATCATCACCTGATGGTGGGGCCACCTCTGGAGGACCAGGTGGGAGTCAGGGCTGTCCTGTGTTAGACAAGAACGTGTACATCAGGGCAGACATAGGCCTGATCTATTTTGCTCTGGAATTATTTAGAAAATGTTTGCTAAAAATGTACAATAATCTAAAAATTCAGCCAGTGTCCGTGTTCCAGTAACTCCTTATCCCAGCAGCTGTGCTTCGTGGTTTATTTTGGCATCTGCTCTCAGTTTCAGACCGAATAAATAGACACAAAATCCAAGAACGAGAGACAGAAACTGGGAATATTGTGAGTGAACCCAATTTGCAGCTATGGGAGAAGAGCTGGAAACCACCTGGGCCGAGGCACTGGGCACAGATGTGCAACAATGGCAGGATTTCCATGAAAGCTGGATTATTCAGGACTTGTTTTAAGTTATTAACAAATAAAATACAGCTCATGGTTTTATTATTCTGACAGATTCTCGTCAGAACAGAATCTGCTTTGTTATCAATGTCTGTAAATATTAAAGCAGAAAACGGTCAGAAATGTGATTTGACCACAACACTAAAAGCCCAGATCCTTCCCGAAGCAGCTGAATCTTTTAAATGTTGTCGTGTGTTTACTAAATAATGGGTATGATGACACAAATGACCCACAGGGCCTTCGCTCTGATCCAAATGGAAGAAAACCAGAGTGTGTGAGCTGGGTGATAAATAACAGGTAATATTTGCAGAGTCTCTAATAGATCCCATCAAAATGCAAATGAAATATTTAATGGGTCACACTTTATTTGGATTGTGTGGCGGTGACTAATGTGTCACTCCGATGCCTTGGGTGTTTCTAAAGCTTCTCATAATTGTCTGAAGACCCGGCGGTAAATCTCCGGGCCACGTTTAAACCCGTGCTTCAGGTGACTTTGGTGGCACAGCGTTCCGCCAGCCTGGGATGTGATGGAAAAGGAGGAGGACCTCACGAACAGCGCTCCGTGTGGCTTAGCACGGCCTGATTAGTATTCCGTCTGCAGCACAGGACACTGGTCTAAATTTAACCGGCAGCAAATAAGGAGGTGGCCTCCCATGTCGGAGTGAGCAGGCCTGAGGTGCTTCTACAGCTGCTGCAGCACAGATGCTTGTGTGTTTTTGCCCAAGGCCACGATTCTGGCTCTTGAGCAGCGGATGTCTACCTGGACCAGACTGGGTGCTGTTAATGACATGCCTCGGTGCTGCTGGCGGTGTGCTTCAGGCTCACACCGACGTACAGTACAGCCGTCCTGCTGCTGCTGCTGCAATGCTGGGACTCACTTCAGAGATCTTACATTAATGCTTTAGATGAACCCGCGTGGCTCTAGAGGCCATTCAACCGGAGGCACAAACGATCCTGGAAACATGCGTGCTCGTGTACGCAAAGCTGAAGGGATCCAACGTGCACGCGTCGTTGGAGAGTTAGGGTTGCACCGTGTTCTTACACAGCTGGCCAGCTGTTGTGTTTACTGTTGCAGTCAGACGTTTGTGACACACTAAATCATTTGGGGACTTTAAACATGGATTTCAAGTGTTCTGTTAACACAACACAATTATCACACAGCTTACCTCTCCCACGAGGTTTAACTTTAGGAGTTAGATTGATTTCTTTCTTCCACAACGAGTAAAACTTTTCCATGCAGGTTCACATAAACAAACACACCAACAATAATATTTGGATGAATGTCTCTTACCAAATGTTTACATCTCTGTCATCAGTCTGGGTGGATGTCTAATGCACTTCCAAGTCTAGAGTTAGACTGCGTCATCCAATCAGAAAGCAGTTCTCTTGTGTGTGTTTTGGATGATTGTCCCATTGGTAATCCCATTTGGATTATTTTCTCAACCACTAAACTGATGACTTCAGATTAACTTGAAACTTTTGGATGTAGTAATCCTTTGTGAGATTGACAAGCACCACAGCATGATGCTGCCACCACCTTGCCTGACAGCTGAAAAAGCCTCGCTTTGACTCCAAACGTATCAAGTCACTGAGGCTGCGATAGTTAATATTTGCCTTTTTTCACCTGAAATCTTCCAGAAATCCATTTTCATGCTTGCTTAAAGATGCATTCGTTCATTTTGTTTGTTTTGTTGTGTTTTTTGAGGAGGAGCTTCTCACTCAGTCAGCGTCCGCTCAGTCGCTGCAGACGTACGCCTGTCTTCTCTGAACAAAGACACCGGTGTTGCTTCCAGGTGAGCACGGCGGTTTTCTGAAACAATTTTATTTTCTCTAACGGTCAGAGATGGATATGGGTCGACCCTTTCAGCACTCAGCAAAGCAGCTGAAGTCAGTCATGTAGGCACCAACCATAGACCGCATCGTTGATTAGAAGGTTTTTGTGACTGTGCAAGAGTTAGATCCTGTGTTGAAATAAAAACTGTTCTTAAATCAGTGAAGCTGCATGCTTGTTTTACTACGGCATTCATGGACATGATGGGTGTTCGTAAACCTCGGACTAAATGTTTCTGCAGCTTTTTGGTCTGCCATGTGCCACCAACAGCCTTGAGGTTAAGAATGTATTCAGCCTAAAGCATTAACCCGCAGATGATCGGGAGTCCAAACTTCCCGCTTCATGTCAGAAAAGCAGCATTATCTGAATCGCTTTGCGGGAGCGAGGCGGTTGCATGTATCCATTAATGATGGAGGGCCAGAGTGAGCGCTGCAAATGAAAGAATCCAACGGCCTGCTTCTGTAAACTCCACTAACGTATAAAACGGACGGGGGATAGCATCCGTCCTGCAGGTAAAAGGAAGAGGAGCAAACTGAAGTCTGAACACGTGGAGCTGCCCGGGCTCACCGTGGAGCTTTCAGCCAATAAACGACACTTCTGACTGAACCGCTATGCTGGATTGTTTTATTGTGATACTGAGCGAGCGCCTCCCTGGAAGACCAACATTTTCTCCAACAGTTCAGAAGCATGAAGCACGTCTGGCAGTTATTTTGACAATGTGGTGTGAAAGGAGGCAAAGGGATGGGTGGGCGGGCTGAGGGACGATGTTGTCAGCTGCACCAGTTCTCCTCCTTTACTTCTTTCCTTGAAGCTTGTTTTTGCCTCTAATGGCTCAATGCTCCTTGGAAAGATAACACCCGAGGCAACCTGCAAGTCTTTGTTTTCGCCTTCCTTCTCTTTCCTGCCTGAGTCTTAAAGAAGGAAGTCAGCCTTTATCTGCTGCTGTGTTAAAGGTCTGTCCAAGATAAACGACATGCTGACACAAGCACTGACAGATGTACTGTACATGAGGAGAAATGAAATCCAATTTATACGTCTTCATGGATCAGAGGTTTTACTATCCGGAGCGATGGAAGACAGCCGTTCAGAGATAACGTGCCACAGATTTACACTCATCTCCCTCATTAGGATGCTAAACCAACGGCGTTGCAGTGCTTGTATATTTTTCATTTAATTATCAATTTGTTCAAGAATGTGGTGCAAAATGTAAAATCCCGATTGCAACAAATCATGTTAAATAATCGTTTGTTCTTGTGAAAATGAGGCAGGCTTTGTGAGATGTTTCCCTCAAGGATATCCTCTAGTGTCCAAGAGTAAAGGATCAATAATGTGTCCTCGGCCTCCACTAAGCTCACGGATAAAAAACTAACTATATATTTGTGAAGTGAAACTAGCAGTTATTGATCTTTGTCATCCTGTTTTCTGTGTGTGAGTGCAGAAAACTGGTTGAAATGTTACAAACTGCAGAAACACGACAGCTCTGGTAACGCTGCCTCTTTTGCACACGCGGGTTGCACGAGGACACGTGAGTCTCGTCTGCTGTGGTGATTCACGCGCGCCAAACCGAAGCGGCTCTGAGCCGCAGTCGTGTGCTGTTGCACCAGACCCGAACCCAGACTCCCGTCAGAGCCGTGCACCTAAAGCACCCAGTTCCATCGGCTTCCTGCCGTTACCCCACACAACGAGTGAATAACTGTGTGTAAATTAAACTTTTGCCTCCCTGAAATGTGTTTCTCTGACGTGAATGAGTCCAACACTCCTCACTTGTCTCTTCCAGAGATGTTTGTTCAAGCTCAGTCAGAACACATTAGTTTTGACCTTTCCTCTAGATCGATAAGCCTTTCTAAACAAAAATAGTAACAGCTAATGAGTGCTTTAAGCTCCATTCTTCTCCCTGAGCTGGGATTCATGCATATGTACAGAGCGGAGAGAGCGGTCGGGGATAGCACCAGGCCGTGTTTTGCATTGCTCATGTCTAATTGCCTAACCACCAACAAATCCAAATCCAAAACAAATTGTTGGCTAGTTTGTTTCCTGCTTCTCAGTCCTACAGCCGACCTCCTCGGAGGTCTGTGGATGTTGCACCAATGACCCGACCGACTCACAGCCAACCTTCATGCAGCTGTATATTAAGCAGGAGCTGTCAGAAAGAGTTTGAGAGCGTTCCGCTTTAACTGTCGCCTGCAGAAACAGGCTTCGGAGCGGTTCTTTCCCAGCAATGTTCCAACGTGCAATCACCCTGAGAAGGCTGCACGGCGTCGCGTCGGACTGGAATGCATTTGGTCCAGAAGATCAGAATCAGAAGGTTTTACTGCCACGTGAGAGAATCACAACATGGCTGCGGTAGGTGAAAGGTGGATGTTTTGGGTCAGGTGACGTTCTTTTTACATTCATGGAGATTTTATTCATCTCCCTGCAGCTGAAGGTGGAAATGTTTATGTGAGACATCCAGGAAGACATGTCCGACCTTTATTTGACCCCATGGGAGCAAGTGATTACTGTTACCCCTCCAAACTAAACCTGTTATTTATTAATCAATATCAACACTAAACTAAAACAGGGATAAATAAAACAAACTATGAAGTTACCCAGAAACAGAATAAAAAGTAAACTGTTAGGCTGAGGGTGATGCTGCTGACTCAACAATGTTAGCTACGAAAACGTGTCGCTGCTCCTTTTCATTAAAACACAGTAAAACTTTTATAATGACAAAAAGCATTTAGAGACATTAAGGGTGGTAGCCTAAAACGGTATTTTCAGAATTAGTATTGTTGTATTGTAGACATCACACACACACACACACACACACACACACACACACACACACACACACACGCACACGCACATGCACACGCACACACATGTACACACACACACACACACACACACACACACGCACACACACACACACACACACGCACGCACACACACACACACACACACACACACACACACACACACACACACGCACGCACGCACACACACACACACACACACACACACACACACACACACACACACACACACACGCACACACACACGCACATGCACATGCACACATACACGCACATGTACACACACACACACACACACACACACACACACACACACACACACACACACACACACAACTAATGTTCAGAGAATCAAAATGACCGAACATCTACGAACGTGAGGCCGAGGCGTTCACCGCAGTAGCTCTAAAGCTCGTGCTGCCTGTCTAAGAAATCACAGCGTAACCATAGAAACACACCTTGATATATATGGTGTGTGTGTGTGTGAGTCTGTGTGTACATGTGCATGTGTGTGTATGTGTACATGTGCGTGTATGTGTGCATGTGCATGTGTGTGTATGTGTGCATGTGCATGTGTGCGTGTGTGTACATGTGTGTGTGTGTGTGTGTGTGTGTGTGTGTGTGTGTGTGTGTGTCCAATTCAAAATCCTCGTCTTTATCATTTCTTCCAGGGTGGTGCTCCCCCCTATCTGGCCACTCTCCTGAACAGACATTCCCCATCACGCGCTCTGCGCTCCTCTGACCAAGGCCTGCTCGCTGTCCCTCGGTCTAGGTGTCGTACCCGTGGGGACCGGGCTTTCTCAGTCCTAGCACCGTCACTCTGGAACCAGTGGCCACCCTCAGTTAGGCTGTCCCCTTCTCTGCCAGCCTTTAAGAGTCGCCTAAGAACACACCTCCTCCGCTTGGCGTTTCCAGAACATGTTTGATTTTTGCCTCTTTTATGTTGAATTTATTTCACAGTTTTCATTGGTTCACTCAATCCATTGTTTTACCCATCTGTCCTGTACCAGAATGTTTAATCTATTTTGTAATTTGAATTGCTTTTATTTTGATTTATTCAATATATTTACCTCTACTGAACCATGTTCAGTGCTTTGGGCTTCCTGACAGGGTTGCGGAAGGCGCTTTATAAATAAAGCTTTGATTGATTGATTGATTGATTGATTGAGTGTGTGCGTGTGTGTGTGTGTGTGTGTGTGTGTGTGTGTGTGTGTGCGTGTTCTGTCTTCTCCATCCCCAGTGAGTCGTGGAGGATGGCTGCTTATACTGAGCCAGGATTCTCTGGAGGTTTCTTCCTGTTAAAAGGGAGTTTTCCTCTCCACTGTCGCTGCATGCTTGCTTAGTATGAGGATTGCTGTAAAGACTCTGACACTAGTCAGTGACTCGATGCGACCTGCTGGGTTCCTTATATAGGAAACTTGTTACTGATTGGCTTAATGACCTGACCTGTACTGTTTACTGTGTGAAGGTCCTCGAGACGGCTCTGGTTCTGATTTTGAGCTTTATAAATAAACTTGAACTGAATTGAATTGAACCGTCAATCAAATCTAATTATTCATAAATTAACATTTAATCACAGGTAAACAGAAGCGTTAGAAAACATTCACCCCTCAGAGTTGTCATGAGTGTAATCTAGACCTATTAAACCTAGAATGGTTTTTGAACCAGGCTGTAAACGTGTTCATTTCTGCTGTGAAACTGACTTTAACATGCGAGTCAATGAGGATCTGCTCAGTTTGGTGCCAGCCCCTAGTGGCTGAGGGTGGAACTTCATTTTTTACCACTTCTGTGTTGGAGCGGTTCTGGACTCGGGGGCGCCGCCGTGGGCGTGACATAGGCTGAAGGAGTAGAAGCGCTATAAGAATGAAAGGAATATTCGAGGAGATTGATCTGATATGTCCTTCAGCTTATTGTGCATTCAACAGTGAAGCAGTGGTGCTTTATTTCTGCTCTTGAGTGTAAACCTGGAGTCTCCAGCAGCTCTCTTCTCACCAAAATGAGCTTTTAAACGTTTTTGTACTTCGGGTTTTTGGTTTTTCCAGGTTTATTTTTTTGTTTAATTCATTCATTTGTTTTGTTTTAGAGAACTGAAGTCAGCCACGGATGCCTGCAACACTGTGTGCCACCTCAGATTTAGCTCCCGGCAGCCCATTTCTTATTTTTTTATTTGGGTCACAGCAGATGTCATTGACTAAATGTAGAGCGGAGCTATTTTGGGTTGTTACAAATGACTCCACGAATCAACGCCGGCACAAGACAGATGGATGTGATGCTTCTCCGGGGCACCAGATCGGAATACGTGAAGCTTTAGGAAGACAGGATGAACAGGAAGAGGAGCACATCTTTCAGGCTCAGGTTTGAAATTTTTCTAATACATTTTGACGAACAGCATCTGAACCTGGTGGTGATGCTGGGTGTGTTTGAATAGCCGGACGTCTTTTCCCTTCTCCTTTTGTGAATCCGCCTGCAGCCATAGCATTCCTGGATGAGCTGCTGACCCTCTTTTGCTCTTCCACCCTGAAGATGAACACACTCAGCCCTCGGCCCCGTGTGCACGGCACCGGCTCTGAAGAAGAAACCATGTCTGCAGGCCAGGAGATAAGCCCTCTCACAGTCTCTTTCTGGTCCCTCCTCTCTTTCACTTCCCAAAGCCCGTCTCTTCATTTGTCCTTACTGAACACACACACACACACACACACACACACACACACGCACACACACACACACACACACACACACACACACACACACACACACACACACACGCACACGCACACACGCACGCACACACGCACACACACACGCACACACACACACACACACACACACACACACACACACACACACACCCTGCTGTGCTTTTTTAATGCTGACAAAAGCGTGCCCACTTAAACCCGGCAGCGGACGGCAGGTGCACCTTCACCCTCACCTGACTCTAAAAGTACTGACTGTGGGCAAACCGCTGCGTCGAGCTGCCCGTTCGCCAACATGAACAGCTGATGTCATTTCAGACGTGACCTTCTCAGGCACTCTGCACACCTTCATCGCAGCTCTGCTTCGTCTCGTCACGTTTTTTTTCTTTTTTAACCTCCTAAAATCCCCGTTGATGGCTCTACAACCAAACAAGAACAGCCTAGAAAATGTTTAGCTAATTAGTCACGTAGCTCGCCTTTCGGCTAGCCACAGATGCACACAGACTTGGTAATAAACCTCAAACTGCAGGCTGAGCTCTATGATTTATGAGCTAGTGCCAGAAAATTTAGCTTAGCGAGGGTCAGTGGAGCCATGATTAAACTTTAGTCCTTGATCTCACAAAGATTACTACACATATGTCTTCACGTTTATCGTCGATCTAACCTCGAAGCATTTAATACAAAATAGTCTTTTAGGCACATGTGGATCCAAACCAGTTTATTTGTTTTACTCTACAGGAAAATAAAAATGATTTCATCACATTTGAGTTTAAACCGTCAGCACAAACGGGGCCCAGTGAAAAAGCCCTTCTCTCCAACAACCGTCTTTTCCTTGGGAATAACCTGCGCTGCTCCCTGGAAGCCACAGGGCCGGGAGTGGAAGCGAGGACAACGAGGACCTTCACGCGTCAGACTCTTCAGCTGTTCTGTGCTTTCCCTTTCAGATGTGGATTTGTGGTGGATGTATGTCATGCATGTGTACGACTCGCAGCTCTGCATGTGAGTCAACACAGCTGGGTGATGAAGCACACCTGTCTCCTCAGTGATGAAGCTCTAATGGCACAAAAATCCAAACTGGTTTCCATCAGCCGTTTGAAGTCGGCCAGCATGATGAGGGGCTTTTATTAAAATGGCTCGTTTGGCTCTTTGCTGTGATGAACTTTATAATTCTCTCACGTTAACAACAGCCAGAAGTAAAGGTAACGAGACTATAATTAGTGACTACGTTTACATGCAGCCAATATCCGGGTTATGATCGGGTTAAGGTCGGGATTCGGGGTTTCTGAGTTGATCAGAATAACCCGTTTACAAGCATCAATAGAAAGAGTTACCTCTAACTTGCATAACCCGGTTTAACTGCGGACGTTGGGGTAGCGTCAGGACGTATGGACTACGTCCAGACGCAATACGCGTCATTTCCGGTTCTTCTTGTTCCGGTATCCGTGAAAACAACATGTTTCCCAGTTTGGAAGAGATAGCGACCGCGTTTGTTTGCGCTTTAGTTTCCTCGTCACTCCAAAAGTGTGGTGCTGTGCCGCGACTCGCCATGTTGCTCCCAACTTGTTGTTTACTTCCGGTGTTCTGGTGCATACAAGACGTCTCGCTACTCAAAAGACCAAGATTCCTTGCGAACAGAGCATGTGCAGAACACACGCTTTGATGGGGATATCCCGGTATGCGTTTACACGACCAAACATTCGGGTTAGAAAAGGGTTACCCCAGGTGTAGTAACCGGGCTTTTAAAAACCCGGTTATGAGCATATCCGGGTTTTTGGCGGTGTTTGCATGGACCTGCGGAACCGGGTTATTGTGAATATTCAGGTTTTGAAAGGGTTACTGGCTGCATGTAAACGCACTCACTGATAGATTAGTACTTCAGCTCGTTGTTTTTAAGTACGAGTTGTGTATTCATGTGTTTGTCGCCCCCGTTGTTAAACTACCTGTTAAACCGCAGGAAGGAGTTTAGTGTCCAACTCTCAGAAAGTGAAAATTGGATTTTTGTCCTGTTTGACGTTAACCAAATTCAAGATGGCTGCCACTGGGCTTCAGGAACAGTTGGTGTTAACGATACTGGGCGGATGTTTGGTGATGTGTTAGCTCATCCCAACAACACTGCAGTCACAACTACTCATGATAGAATAGGACTACTGCACGGTGGCAGAGGAGTGACGTGGCTGACCACGTAACCCGGCGGTTGGTGGTTCACACCCCACCGAGTCTGACAAACGTGTCCTTGGGCAACGCTCCCACCTGCTGATGGTCAGAGGGACCGGTGATGGCTGCAGCAGCCTTGCCTCTGTCAGTGAGCCCCAGGGCAGCTGTGGCTGTGATGTAGCTCACCACCACCACGTGTGGATGGATGAATGATTCACTGCAGTGTAAAGCACTTTGGAGTCCTCTGACTCAGAAAGGCGTGATGCGAGTGCGGGTCATTGTTCATGCTTTCATCAGTCTGATTCTTGGTAAATAAGACACGAACTGCTGCAGATGTGAAACTCCAACATGTTCAACGCCATATCTGGAAGTCGATGCAGTTCAGGATGGCAGCGACAGGAAGGTGATCTTAGAAGTGACAAAACGTCCACGTCTGTCTGTTTTTCAGACATTGAGCTGGTCGTTGGTGTCGGGGCAGCGGAGTCCTTCACGACACCAAGTGTGAGTGTTAACAGACCTCGCAGGACTGCATCATGTTAAAACTGCTGAAAAAGCAGCGACTCATCGGCTTCACCTGAAAGGAGTTTGGATAAAGATGCTGGCATGAAGGCAAAAATGTTTGGGTTAATAATGGAAAGTTCATCTGCTATGACCAGGAAGATGTAATATTCTATATAAATATAAAATATTAACCTGCGAGGTCTTTATTGTAATTATTCAGAAGATCTCGGTTCTTTGCTGTTTCAGTGATCAACCACGCTTCGTGTTATTTCAAGAAAGAGTCAGGTTTATAAAAGTAAGAATTTATTTTACTAACAATTTAAAACATGATTAAGTAACTAAGCATTTACTGTGAGTGGATGTAACTAAACGTGATGAAGGAACCTACGTGTCAGTGTGATGTCAGTCAGAGCTTCCTCATCAAAGTAAGCTGAGTTCTGGTGAAAAGAGTTTGGTTTGCTCTGAGCTATAAAGTTCTTCTCATCAGAGGAACATCAGACACGATCTGTCATGTCTTCTTCACCCGTTCTGGAGAGACTCTCTTGGTGGATCCGAAAGTCACAGGGGTCGGCTGACCGCTGGTACCGGAGGGCCGTAGAACACCGTGGTACCGACTCTTCGGTCCAGAGATGTCTCGGGTCACGACAGCTGGATGGAACCGTGTGTCTGGCGGACTCTTAAGGAGTCTAACAATTTTGTTTCTGCAGGAACTGTTTGCTCATCAGCTTCACAGGTGCATAAAGGTTTTGACGACGTGTCTAAATCTTTGACGGTTAAAGAGGTTTTGCTGCAGGTGGACGGTCTGAGCGATTCTCTAGAACTGTCGGATCACTCAGGATGATCCAGATTTAAGGTTTGGATGTTATGATTTGCACAGCCAATCAGAGGCTGACAAGTTTGGAGATGTTTTACCAAGACAACTCAGAAACACGCCTTCTTGATACAGGACGTCCTGACTGGTTAATTCTATGTGTGTCAGGGTTTAACTTAGTCGTACTTGTTATGGTGTGAGTGCAGATGTGAGGACCTCGTCGTCATAACATGGTGAACACGTGGCAGGTTCTAGTAGACATCATAACATAGCATCCATTCAGTGAGCACAGATTAATGAAGCATTTCATTATACTGTAATTATTATAAGTAGTGATAAACAAATGTGTATTTAATGATTATCTAGATTATAAATCATGGAAGGAGTTATTAAATCATTCTTGATTTGAGCAACTGATTGGAGCTGGATCTTCTTTCTTCTGGAGGCAGACAGATGAGACCTTGGAAACGAAAGTTATTGTTTAACTCTCAGACTTGCAGAGTCTGAATCCCAGCTGGTGTGAAGGCTCATTTAAAGGGAACACGTGCAATATTGTGTCTCCTTCCTGACCAGATGTTGAATAGATGGTGAAAGGTCAGACTGTACCCAAACGGACCATTGCTGGACGCCACACTTCCGTCTGACTTTGGCACATTAGAAAGTGAATCATGCAGAAAGGATCTTCTTGAACATGCTAGATAAGTGAAGGTCGATCGATTCAAACGTTGTACAAATTAAAAACACAGATGAGCAGATTGCAAAAGATCTATCAATCAACATTCATTTCTATGATCATTACATCCAAACGTGTCTCATCAGGCAGTGTCGACGGTACCGTTGGCTTCTTCCCGTCTCTTCTCTCTGTTGTCAAACATCTGCTCATGAGATGGATATTAGAGCCGGCTGAAGAGAGTAATGGTAATTCCAAGGCTCTTAGCGTTTGAAGACCCTTGATCAAATCATTCTTTTCGTAATCATAGAGCTATTTGACAAAATAGCTGCTTCCCACTGGCCTCCCACTTGTGATCACTGTCGATTGTGTTCACTGCAGCAAAACGATAAGCAAGTGGCCGCGAGTCAGCACCAAACCCTACGAGCAATCGCCCACAACAGCTTTCTAATACTTCACTGAATTGAAGTGGGACCCTCTGAACATCACGGCGATGGTGAATACTAAAACTTTTACGGATCAGAAAGAGGAATCGGGTTCTGCTGGATCTGTGAGAAGTTAGATGACACATTTTTAAAAACGGCAAAGCACAAACCTAATCTGAAAATTTTATGAAGGATCGAAGCCGAAGAGCTGCTGAGTCAGGATGAAACCAAGCGCTTGTTTATCAGCTCCACTCATCTGCTGCAGTTTTCTCCGTTTCCTTCCTCATCACGATCTTGTTGCAGACAGTTAACTGCAGCCCACAGCCTCTCACTAGTTAATGCAGCGGCAGATCAAAGACTAATTACGTTTTTCACCCTCCCAGGACTCGCTGCTGCGCATGAAAGTCAGAAATCTTCATCATCTTGGTCATAAACTGCCAAATGCACAGGTGACAAAAAATGTTAATCACCCCAAAAGTCTGCTGACGTGTTGCGTCCCCTCCTGGTCTTGGCTGTGTGTGAATCATTGGGCCGCCCCTGCCCTGCATTCAGGGGCGGCTCCAGAATGTTTTCCTGCAGGTGCTATGAAGGAGCTAGTCTTTTTATTGAGGGTGCTATGAAGGAAGTGGTCATGCGTACCTATTGTTCTCGAAAACACCTTCAGCACTAGCAGATACACATGTGTGCCCAACACCCCAACAACACCTGAAACAATCACTAATACACATCATAAACATATGAACAATCACTGACTTCTCCATGAAATCATAAACACATACAGCCACACAGAAAACCATCTATAGTGTTGCAAGGTTAGCTAACGTTAGCGTTAGCATTTCTGTCGGCTAAACCCTGGACTGCTGCGGCGGTTGAGGGTTGACTCTCTCCATCCAGATCCGTAGGTGTTTGTGGGTCTGAGATCACTTCCAAACATTCATTCGTTCCTGACTGAACCCGTGGAAATGTGGCCAACAAAACCGATCCATCTTACCGCTAGCTCTACCTTTCACTCGTTCACAGGTGGAACATGAGGTCAAAGGTTAACATCAATTTCCTGTTTTGTTTAAGTTTTTACTATCTATATGATAATTTACTGATTATTTTTGTTTTGAATGTTAAATATGATCACATCCACACGTTACATTAAAATTAAATTGTAAAAAAAAAATCTAATATTTACTTGGGGGCGCTATGACTAATCCAGGGGTAGCTATAGCACCCCCTAGCGCCCCCCCCTGGCGCCACCACTGCCTGCATTAGCTGCCGTGTTGTCATGTTGCTGACAGCGACGGCGGCGGCAGCCATCCACGCGGCGCCACTCGCAGAGTTTGGGCTGCCAGGGCTGAAACAATGACAGACAGAGACGAGGGGAGAGTCATGAGCTGCTTCTGCAGACTTACTGTTAGGCTTTATTTGTGCTGTGATGCTTTTATTCCAGAGAAAACTTTCAGTTTAAAAACCAAAATTCTTTTAGGAAAATTGCTGAAACGAGCTTCAAGAACTAAATCTCACAAATGAGCTGGTTTTACTTTGGAAGTACATCCTGACAGCACGGCCAGCTTTTTCACCTGCAGTCCCAGCACCTGTTACACCAACTCAAACTGGCCTCGCTCCATGTTGGATGGGCGGCTTTCCCTTGGCCCAAATCTCCGGCAAACCTTACCACCAATTATTCATGATGTAAGCCAGCAACTAGCCGCTAATCCAAGCTGAGTGAAGGCTATGAATCTCAAAGTAAAAACACAAAAGGAGCCTGAATTTGTTTCCCACAGTCCCCGACTGTCTGCAGCTCTCAGCATGCAAAGAGCTGAGTGAACAGGTGTTACGCCTTGATGCAGCTCTGCCAGGCATGCTGTTATACTTGGCTCATTTTCCATGTGAACGCGTGCATTTTGTGATTCATGGCTTTGGTGCAGCTGCACACCAGCCATCTTTGAAAGATCCACTGTTTTTATGATGTTCGGGACCTTAGTGCCCAGCTTTCGCTCTGCAGTCGACCAAGCTGCCCTGAGTACTGATGTCCATCCCAAAGTCAACAGAAACATGGGTCAGAGCTGTAGGACCTGCTGAAGAACACCGCTCATTCTGCCCAGACGTGTGCAGGAAGTTCAAACAAAACAGCTGATTTGATTTACTAAGGCGGTGTCACTCCGGTTCGTTTTGCACAGATTAGCTGTGGCACAGATTTAGAGACGCTGGGTAGATTCTCAGGTAGAGCGCTTTGCCACAAAGAAAAGTCAATGACATTAAATGTTATGAATCCAGGTCTTGTTGGCATTAATTAGGTGGAATAAAAACAAATCCCAGTCAAAAATCTAATGTTTTGGCCTTTCTAGAGTTCTCGTTCTCAGAGAACGGTGCACACCGTCCTGTGGTCCCACGTGGTTGTTACCAGAACCAGAGATCCTGCAGATTCACTAACCAGAACCAGAGATCCTGCAGATTCACTAACCAGAACCAGAGATCCTGCAGATTCACTAACCAGAACCAGAGATCCTGCAGATTCACTAACCAGAACCAGAGATCCTGCAGATTCACTAACCAGAACCAGAGATCCTGCAGATTCACTAACCAGAACCAGAGATCCTGCAGATTCACTAACCAGAACCAGAGATCCTGCAGATTCACTAACCAGAACCAGAGATCCTGCAGATTCACTAACCAGAACCAGAGATCCTGCAGATTCACTAACCAGAACCAGAGATCCTGCAGATTCACTAACCAGAACCAGAGATCCTGCAGATTCACTAACCAGAACCAGAGATCCTGCAGATTCACTAACCAGAACCAGAGATCCTGCAGATTCACTAACAAACACAAAATGGGACCTCTGCACAGAAAAATTGGTTCAAATGTTTAACAACGAACGAATAAAATAGTGAATTTTAGATTTTGAAGGCAACTTTCATTTGGATTTTCACTTGGCTTTCAATACAACCTCATCACACTTCAAACATAACGGAGGATAGAAATACATGTGGGCTTTATTCAATGAGAATTGTTCTGGTTTTATCCCACAAAATGTTTTTCCTTCCTGAAAATAAAAGCTGATAAAAAGAGTAAAAATTCATCTAAAAATATCCTTTTTATCACATTTCATTATTCACACATTAAAAAGGTTTTTACCGTCCAGCTAATCGGTCAACGAATGAACCCTAACCCTCCTCCACCTCACTGGACATGTGGAAAGGCTGTGAGGAGAGGCGTGTGAGAGGACACGGCTTCTTGGTTTCTCACCATCACCGTTCAGCGCTTTCTGCTGCTTCAAACCCAACAATCTCATTTGGATTTATGACGCATCTCAGACTCCTAAAAATATAAGAGGAGGCACAAAAACGGCTCCTGATGATCTCTCCATTTAACAGAACTTCAGAGGTTCGGGCTGCTGCTCTGGTGAGTGGGGTGGTCCTCAACACTTTCCTAAGCTAAAATAAAACTTCATGCTGATCGATTCTTCCTTCTGACTGAACAAAACTCGTGTCCACACCTGGCGACAAGTCCTGTTTTACTGGAGACAAAGCTTGTCCTCTCCACTCTTTCATTTGACACGAATGAGATGATGCATTTTTTTGGGAGGCAGCCATTTTTCACTACATGAACTACAGCATGTGGGTTTTAATCGCCACACAGAGACCAAAACAACCCCGACCACACCCAAGGACCAACACAGATGCACCAGCTGATCTGAGCTGTTCTGCTGCAGAACCTTCTTCACCCACCGACCTTTCTCCTAAACTATACTCCATATTTTGTTTGTAACATGGATAAAGGTTATGGGTGGAATCACGCGTGCATGATATGAAAAAAAATCACTGCTTTATTTGTAATTCGCCCCTTAGAGGTGATAAAAATCAATGAGCACAGTGTTTGGAGTGTTTACCTCAGCAGAGGTCCAACCTGAAGCCCTCATTAGGGCGTGTGCTGAGTGCAGGCTCCGCAGGAGGCAGATCTGATCCGGTGGGTTTGCTGCGTGATGGGCTGGCCAGCACGCCGGGCCTGCTGCAAGCCAACACCAGGTAAGAGCGGCTCAGGAGGACGCGTTTTATTCTCTCCACAGTCCTAAAGGGTAAACCTTTGAGCTAAGGCCTCATCTCGTTTTCTTCACTCGTCTTCATTCTTGGTACTCCTCAGTTCAGATTTTATTGTAGCTTCATCGTGTCGTTGCTACAGATATAGGGATGTGATTCAAAGCCTTTTTAACACAAATAGTGAGACAAGCAGGAGGAAAAATGATTTTAAACAACCCTTTGCTGGAGCTGGCCTCACACACCAGTGTCTGTTACTGGTGTGATACAGAGGAACTCATTAGAAAATTATTTTAAATGTTGTTCAAACACTTTAGGATTTAAGTATCAGGAAAAGCAGAAGCTGCTCAAGTTGTATAAAAAGAACGTGAAAAACTAAAAATCTAGTTGTTGCCAACATTGGTAACGCTGCTGAGGTCTGAAGGGTAATTGTGTTATTTGTGTTTTATTGTCTCCGGGCGTTGGTCTTTCTGCTAAGTTTGTAGTAATACTGAAGTAGGAAGCGGTGGGAGATGATAAGATGTTTTCTTCATCTCACGCCTGTTCCATCGTCATGGAAAATGTTATCGTTGTGTTAAATAGTTGTGGCATTTGTTGTTGTTTTTTCTTTTTTACATAGCCATGAAAATAGAAATATTCTAATAGAATTTATAAAGATCTATATAGATATCTATCTATCTATCTATCTATCTATCTATATATATATATCTATATCTATCTATATAGATATTACTATGCATGACTTCATGTTGCAGTGATTAGTCAAGACTGCTCCTGGGTAAGGTTTCACATAAATCAGCTCAAAAATGTGACGATCAGAGTTCCATCTTTAAGTCCAGACCTTCTTTCATCAGTCTGAAGAATAAATGAGAGTCCAACTCCTTCTAGGAATAGGAAGTTTTTAGAAGAGCTCAAATCACGGCAGCAACAGGTGTGGAGAGGCAGCTCGTGTTGTTCTTCAGCATCGAACAGATAAGACTCGAGTGATTCATTTTTGCTGTTTTTTGGTGCAAAAGAGAGAACGGACTCTGCTGGAAGCACGTCACCAAGTTTAATTTAGGAATTTAATTTTCTCACACAGACGAGGTCGGACGAGGGAGACCGACACAGCAGGCGGCCACTTCATTCCCCCCAAATAGCTTTTAATGAGAACAGACCTCTTGGTCCAGGTATGTCCGGTTGAAGGAGACCTCTTCTGTTGTGTGGTTGAGCTTCCAGGAGTTCCCTGGGAGTAAGTTTGGCTTGCTGAACTGGACGCCACATAACATGTTGGGGAGAGGGCCAAGCCCGGCCTTAGTCTGATTGTGTGAGGAGAACAGGCTGGTCTCTCCTCGGCGGAGATCACTGGGCTGTGGTCAGCTGGGCAGTAAACTCACCACGCTGGCAGCCGCATCAGAACCACAGCTTTTACTGTTTGGGTGGAACGTGGTCCATGGAGCACAGCGTCCTGTCTCCTTTTAATTCCTATTTGTAGGAATTCAATGGAACCAACAAATGGAACCACGTCCACCTGCCAGGACCGGTATTCATCCGTGTCACGTCACAGTTTATAGGTAGATGAGATACTTTTATTAAACATGTAAAACCCCAGAGGGCGTTTGTCTAAAGTTATACTAGAGTTTTCTACATTTTTCTCTTCATTCTGCGGTCATCGGATGATCATAATTAATCGACACGCACATATTTACAGAGAAAAATCATTTTTGCTGAACATTTACTTACGGTCATGCTTTGACCCAAAACAATCCCACCAATGTTTCCATTGGCTCAGTAAACAAAGAATTAGGCCGGCTGCAGTACCCGCATTAAGCCCCGCCCATCAATGCAAGTGAATAGGACTCATAACTAACAAGTAAACACATGATCCTTAAGACTGACTGCGGCTCTTTTTACAGAACACACCATGCTGGCACATCGGCATACTATCACCGTAACGCTGCTTCTTATAGACGTGCCATGCCGGCATGGCGTTGCACACATTTTGCGGCATTCGTTCCAGCTCGCTTGGTAGTAACGCTGCGCTAATGGTCTGTCTGATAAACAACTATTGTGCCTTGGAGCAACAGAGGAGGTGTCATGATGACATAAGGAGTTACTGCCAAGCTCCGGCCGGCAACTGCATTGATGACCAGCTGACCTTTAAAGATCATGTTGCCTCTGTTGCTCATTCATGCCGCTTCGTGCTGGACAGCGTATGAAAGATCAGACCGTAGCTAACACAACATGCCACCAGCTCCTGGTGCAATCTACTGTCGTCTCCCACCTCCATTACTGCAACGCCCTTCTAACTGGTCCTCCAGGCTGGACTGTGAGACCTCTTCAGATGGTCCAGAACGCAGCGGCACGTCTGGTCTTCAATCAGCCTAAAAGAGCACACGTCACCCCTCTGTTCATTGAGCTCCACTGGCTACCGCTAGCAGCACGCACCAAATTCTAACCGCTAACTAGCATACTGGATGCTACAGCTCCCATCTACCTGAGTCCTCTTGTAAAGGCTTACGTCACGGCCCGGCCTCTCCAGTCTTCTAATGGGCCATTCCCATCTGTACCGGGTCGGCCCGGGCCGGGTAGCCCCAGTCGGCCCCAGTCTGGCCCGGTTGATTCCACACATCCTTGTCTTAAGCCCATGTGGGCTGATTCTACCCACCAATCAGAGGCTTGCTCTAATGGAAGGTGTGAATTTGCTGTCAGCAGTGGGTGTGTTGGCCCTGGTCGGCCTGAAGCAGACCCCCTCGAGAAGAGGGCTGAGAATGAGCCTTGGTTGGCCCGGAAAAATACCAGGCCACCCAGATATGTAAACAACCTACGCTACCCGGCCCGGGCCGACCCGGTACAGATGGGAATGGCCCATAAGGATGGTCGGCTAGCAGTGCCTACACCATGCTCAGGGCAGTCCAGACTCTCTTCATGCATTGGTCCACAGATGTGGAATGAGCTACCAAGCTCTACCAGAACAGCGGCTTCCTTTTCAATTTTAAAGAAACTCCTGAGGACCCTGCTCTTCAGAGAGCATCTCCTAAACCCGTCCCCCGTGGTAAGTTTTGCTTTGCTGCAGCGCTTATCGAGCTTCTCTCCGTTAGAGCTGGAGCTCAGATCACCAGAGGCTGCACTGGGACTGTGCGGGACAAACAGCTTTAGGAGCGGCTTGTTAAAAACAACAGAACCATCACAGCAGCGCGGGGTCCGCCCCCATACCCACGTCATGCTGCCATAGTCTAATCTTTCATAAAAAGGACACAGTTGTGCCACATCACCACCACAGTCTGACCACGTAAATGACCTAAGGCTGATGTCACCACAGCGTTGTGGCAAATGGTTTTCTAAAACCGACTTGAGTTATTACTTTAAAAGCAAGCAGCCATTTGGCTGAGCTCTGGTGTCCTGGGACTTCCACAGGCTCAGGTTCAACTCATGTAAAAGGAAGCTTTAGGAATATTTAGGAATTTCTTTGAAGCGGGAAAAGGATGGTCAGTGGTATTATCTAAAGAGGACACATCGTCTACAACGCTACTGCCTCTATAAACGCTCCGAAGGGGGAAAGAAGCATCCATCTGTTGTCTGTCAGGGTTAAAAAGCACCGTTTAGAAATGTGCCCCATTAATGTCACAATAAGGCACATTAGCATAAAACCCCCTCATCTGCCAATCCTGGAGGAGCAGCGGCTCTACTTCAAGCTCCTCGCCCCATAGCAGCCAATCAGGATGGGTGGGCGTGGACAGCTCCAGCTTGTTTCCTTAAAGGGACTTAGCCCTGTAACGGCTCCTTCTGGAAGGTACTGTGTGTGTGTGTGTGTGTGTGTGTGTGTGTGTGTGTGTGTGTGTGTGTGTGTGTGTGTGTGCGTGCGTGCATGCGTGTGTGCGTGCGTGCGTGTGTGTGTGTGTGTGTGTGTGTGTGTGTGTGCGTGTGGAGGATGGCTGCTTATACTGAGCCAGGATCCTCTAGAGGTTTCTTCCTGTTAAAATGGAGTTTTCCTCTCCACTGTCGCTGCATGCTTGCTTAGTATGAGGATTGCTGTAGACTCTGACACGAGTCAGTGACTCGATGCGACCTGCTGGGCTGACCTGTATCGGATTGTTTACCGTGTGAAGGTCCTTGAGATGACTGGTCGTGACTTGGAGCTTTATAAATAAAGTGGACGATCTGAATCGTGTCAGATTTAGTTTCGTGCTAAGCTCGGTTCTCTTGGCAGAGAGGGGACCCGCCTGGTGTGGGCACGTCAGTGTGTTGTTAGCTGGGTTTGGGAAACACTGCCAGATGTTGGGCTTTCGGCACCGCAGCACAGAGGCTCGCCCCAGATGAGAAAGGTTGATGCCTCCTGCACTCACACATCACTTTCAGGGCAGTTTTCTTTGCCATGGCAACATAACAAATGCCTCCATGCGACAGGCTGCGTTAAGCATCCTGCTGCTGACCAATCAGACACAGTGCTCCCTGCATCTGTAGTTCAGGGTTAGATGAATCGGTTTTCTTTAGAAATAAAGCAGGATCGCCGTCATCTGCAGCTACCGACGACTGAAAACTGGGATTTATTTTTGGGGGGGGGGGGGGCTCAACCGAGAGCCGATTTGTAATATGGCTCTGAAGCTGCTTGGTGGCCCATTTCATCATGAAAGCTGCAACTCAGGGCTTCATTACTAAAAAACGCTGACATCTGGAGTACGCAGATTTCACCTGACTGTGGCCTTTCCCTGTTGGCTTTGTCCTCCCTCTCAGGGCTTTAGTAGGCCAGTCTCCCATATCACATAAGCACAAATACCAAAAGGCTAATCAGAATCTGAATCTCCTCTCCTCTCCTCTCCTCTCCTCTGTTGAACTCCTGCATTTGTGTTTTCTTTACTTGCTCTTTGCTACGTTTAACGTTGCATGTGCAGAAGCACTAATGATGTTTGGAGGCTCCTGTGCATTAGCGGTGGTTCATCTTTACAAGTCCAAGGTTGACACGATACCTAAATGAATTATTTCCTCTGCAGATGCACTCCTGCCTGTGCATGATTACAAATGGAGTAGTTTATTAGTATATTACCTTCCAGTGTCCTTCCTTTAGGCCCGGCTCATTTGACCTGTCACAAAGCCTGTAATGCGATTCAAAAGTAAGACAAGCTTCACTTGACAGTAATGGGATGTTGAAGGGAGGAAGCTAGCCGTGTTCTGTGCAACATTCTTCTTCATTGTGTAAAAGAGATTGATTGCTCAAGGCCTTGCTGCAATGCTGAGAATCTCCATCGCTGTGGTGATCTGCTTTTATAGGTTACATGTGTTTACTCTTTAACCCTTTAGGCCCTGGGCTGCTGCTGCTGCACTTGCTCGTCCCCTAATTAGAGGACGCGAGCCAGCTGATGGGTGGCTAGTTTTATTAGAAACAATCATCCATGAGCTCATGTTCATGGATGCTGCCATGTTGGATTTTTGGAAGCAGTTTGCACACTCAAGATGTGGGACTGGAAGTCCCGCCCACTCACACAGTCTCCATGGCGTGTAAGGCTCAGACAGCCAATAGCAGAAGACACGGTTGCTTAAAGTCTCTGACACAACAAGTCAGTGACTCGGTGCCGTCTGCTGGGTTTCCTCATGTGACCCTAACCCCAAGAAGCGTGTGATCAGCTGGCCTAATGAACTGAACTTAAGGTTCAACTGGACTGTTCACTTTCTGAAGTTCCTCTGGATTTGACTTGTCGCTCTATAAATAAACAGAATAGAATGTTTATTTTGGAGCATTAAAGGAGCAAACATACAATCCAAACCTACATTATCTTTTAAAAACTTGTCTGTGGTATGTTTCATGTCTTGTCAGGTGATGTCCAGTGAGTATGCACGGAGGTGGCAGGGCCTTAGCCATGTGAGCTAATGCAGGAGCAACCACAGGTTCTGTCTGGATGTTTAGAAACCTCTCAATGCCTGCATGCTAGTTTTTAAAGTATAGTAATCAATCCCGAGATCTGAGGGTTGGTGGGCACGTCCTAACGGGAGGAGGGCCCAGGGCAAACCCAGATCTCCTGAGAGGGATGTAGTCTCCCTCCGGTCTGTCGGAGACGTGCGATTCCCCAGGAAGATCCCGGAGCCTTGCCTGGGTGAGGCTGTAGAGGGAGGGAGTGTGCTCCACAGATGTGTTCCAGGGGGTGAGGGTGGATTAAAGCAGTAAAGAGTTTATCCAATAAACATATTAAAGGAATCCCAAAGAGGAAATCACTTTCATTTACCATAATTGCCGTTTCTTTTCCAACTTCCATGTTCGCTGCCATAAAAGTGTTTGCCGTATAAAACGTGTTTCTGAAGGATCTGCAGTAGACACACAGTCGGTTGCGTTTCATTTCCGTAGTGCGACGGTGATTAAACTTCACCACGGGGCTCCCCGAGACCTCACCGTGTGTTGTCATAGAGACTCAAACGCTGGTTGAACAGCGGGGCTGATTGTGCAGAGTTTAGGCGTGAGCCGGGAACACGCTTCAGGGAGGAGAGGTTTAGCACAGAGGATGATGAAGTCCGGCAGAGAGACCCTACAGTGACCTCCTGGTAAGACGTTGTGGCCTTCATGAGGAAAGACAGCCACCGGGGGGTTGGATCAGTGGAGCGGTCTGTCCAAAAGGACAGCTGTGGTTAATCTCAACACGGGTCTCATCCTTCAGGGCTGAATGTCATGTTTAAGCAGAGAAGTTCACAGTTCCACTAAACTCCACTACAGTTTTCTGATCAATTTAGATTTAATTTAGATTTTTCTAAATTCTCAAACACCAGCATTAAAGAAAACTGAGATTCTGTAAATGTTTAACTTTTTTTTTCTCTTTTCTCTTTTTTCATTTATTGACATTAAAATAAAAATACAGAAAAAAAATTGCTACTATCCAAAATTAAAAAGGGGACAGAAAGAAGAAAAACTCATGTTATCTGCCCATTTTAACTAAAATAACATTAATACAAATAAAACAATCATGATTCTTAAAAAAATAAAAAATAAAAGAACAATATAGTTCCTGGACTGGTTGGCCCACATTAAATCTGGTTATGGTGGACAATCCAAAAGGCTTCAGATCAAGGCAACTGGACTTCTTTGTAGATTTCACGAAGGCCAGAACCCGACAAAGAAGTCTGGAAAAGCATCCGAAGCAGCAAAGAAAAGGAAGAAGATTCTCCTCCAAACACGACATCCCAGTAAACGTAAACCCAACAACACCCTCAGACAGAACCTGGTCCATCCTGAACCCACACAGAAGCTCAGTGGTGTCGTTGATGCAGTCCAGAGAGGACTGTCCAGATGTTTACATCGGGGAAACTAAACAACAACAACACACGAGCATGGCACAACACAGGAGAGCCGCCTCTTCAGGTCAGGACTCTGCAGTCCACCTGCACCTGAAGCACAAGGACACATGCTGGACAGAGAAGATAGACGGTGTGAGAGAGGAGTAAAAGAAGCTATCTATGTCAAACGTGGAAACCCCACTTTAAATAGGGGCGGGGCTTAGATTTCACCTTTCCAGTACCTGTAATGCAGCTTTGGGTCTCATTCCTAAGCAGCTTCAGTCTAGCTCACACCTTCCTGTGTCTGATCAGCACAACCACTTCCTCTCAGTAGAGGGCAGCGACTCATCAGGGGATGGGGAGGAGGGGTACTCAGAGTAGTTTCTGCTCGTTAAACAACAACAGACAGCTGCAGCTATAAGCTTGACTCTCCTATATTCCAGTCAGAATGGACAAAGCTCCTCGGATGAGGAGAGAAGTCCAGCTGCCTTCTTTTGAACTGGTGGATCACCACGACCTGGAGGACTGAGAACCTCCTGAAGGATCTTTCCCTTCAACACATTCACTGAAAAAAGGCCAACTTCATGAGCCACGTGTTAACGTGAACATGCTCTACAAGCATCTCCAAATGCAGGAGGCTGAACTTGTTCTCTGATCATTTGATGCAAACCGTTTGAGTCGACCAGGAAGCTAAAACCTCGTAGAGACTTTCAACCTTTTGTGCTTTGGGGGACAGACTAGAAGCAAACTCCAACCCTGGACGTAGGCAGACTCCTCTGCAGTTTGACTCAATCGGTGTTAAAACTCTGTTTTAATAAGATTCAGCTCTTGGCACAATAACTGGGATCTATAAAAAGCAGCAGCATGAAGCTAATTTAGAAACGCCCTTCTTCATTTGTACACAGCTTGTGCTTCGGAGCGCTGGCTTTAACTCCTCGGAGCGCTGCGGAGTTTCCAGCTCCCAGAAGACCTTGTGGGTGATGATCAGTTATTACTGCTCCTCTCCCACTTATCCTCCCATCCTCATGGTGCAGTTCTTCATTTCTATGTGTGACAGTTGTCTTCTATTATTGTGCTCGTCTCGCGTGGCCAAAACCAGACTTTTGTACATGAAACTTTAGCGTCTCGCATGTCCAATCGTGTTTCTTCTCACTTTGACGCGGTCAGTAAGCTCCTGGGGTCGGCTCTTAGGAGGACACTGATGCAGGTAGAGCTGCTACTGTAGTGAACCCTTTGCTATTGTTCGTGTTTTTCCTTTGGGCCTCTTCGTGCAGCCGTCTCTAACGGGGTAACGGCGTCTGGGATACGGACGGCGGTCTGCGTCGGCACTGGCAGAGGAGCAGGCTGTGTTTTTGTTTATAAATGGCTCCAGCCAGAATTATTCCTCCTGTGGTTGTCCCATAATCATCAATCACTCCTGCACGTGGGCCAGCGCCTCCTGCTCACCAGAGAGGAGGTACACGGTGAGCCGTGCCCTCGCACCTCCAGCTGCTCAAGCAGAGCGCCGGACCAAGCCGGTGATGGAGTTTGTCATGACAGCGTGCATAACTCACCTCCTCCGCTTGGCGTTTCCTGAACATGTTTGATTCGGCCCTCTTTTACGTTGAATTTCTTTCACAGTTTTCATTGGTTCACTCGATCCCTTGTTTTACACATCTGTCCTGTACTGGAATGTTTCACCTTTTTTTTGTAATTTGAATTGCTTTTATTTTTGATTTATTCACTATATTTGTACTTCTACTGTACCGTGTTCAGCGCCTTGGGCTTCCTGACAGGGTCGCGGAAGGCGCTTTATAAATAAAGCTTTGATTGATTGATTGATTGATAACTCCTCCCCTCCCCTCTGCTCTCCTTCAGATCATTACATCCAACACACACACACACACACACACACACACACACACACACACACACACACACACACACACGGCTGATCGGAGTCAGCTGGAAGGTTAATCATGTGACGTGTTTAGAGGGTGTGGGAGAGGTCATGTGCTCCGGTTTGCTCTGGTTCATTCGTCTCTGTCTCCCTCTGTCTGGCTCCATCTCTCTCTGAGGAGGAGCTCTGCGAGAGGAGCTGGTGGCTCTGAGAAGACTGCAGGACAACGATCTAAATCAGGTTCACGCGCGCTTGAATCCTAACGACCTGCATGCCTACACACAACCAGGTGCACGCGTTAGACGTGCTGAGAAGGCCACAGAGCAACGGCGTCTTTGCAGACCTTTCAGACGTTGTGCTGGATGCACACACAGCTACACAAACATTTCAGCATCACCATGGCAAAGAGTACAGTCAGAATCCAGATGATTCTTGCAGAGTGGTTATGTAACCAGTGCAGCTCCGAGTCTTGTATCTTATCTAATCCTGTGACTGTCTTTCTTTTGTAACTGAGCTCCATCTCTGTCAGCAGCTCTCCACCTGAGCCTCCACTGAACACATGAAGGACGCCTGTAACTGCAGATGAGCCACTAATGGTCGACTGGAAGTGAAATCCACTTCTGTATTGGTCAGCATCAACAACAAACCCCTAAAGAGGTGATTTTTCATCTATTTGCAGTAAAATAGTGTTACAGAAATGCACCCCCCCCCCCCCCCCCCAACCCACAGCAAAAAGCCGGATAACTTAAGCTGGTTTGAGCCTCACCTCCCGCAGTTCCTTGGCCACATCCTTGAGCTCCTTGAGAATGCCTTCCAGCTGGTCGATCACCATCTTCATGTGGCTGCGGATGCGTTCTCTCGGGCTGGGGGTCTCAGAGGTGTCCCGGGCTGGAGCTCTGCTGAGGGACATCCTTTACAAGGCGACGTGGGGCCGGTGGCCAGCAGGCTGAGGGCGTGGGGGAGCCGAGTCGGGGTCCATGTCTTTGGCTACGAGGAGCCTCAGTGCTACTGATCCGAACAGGGGCCCCGGCCACGCAGGGAGACCTCAACATCTTAAAAGCACCCGGACAGCCAAAGCACCTTGCCTCTCCCGCACACTCGGCACAGGGTCACACTCTGACATCCATGCTGTCTGGTTGCCACGTCCAAAAACAGAGAAAATGAACGTGAGAAAAGTCCAAGGTGTTAAATCCATGGAAAAGAGGGAAAACACAGGGACTGTTGGGAATCTCTTACATAATTGTGTCGAGCCAACGCTTGTCATGTGTCCGTGTGTTCCCAAACACCGCCGCTCCCTTCCTCCTCTGGTTCTGTGTTATCTGTCACCTGTGAAAGCGTGACCTCATTGGTGGCCGATACACAAGAAGGAAAGGGATTTACTCTCGTCTAGAGGAAGTTACATCAGCCGTTCGCTGGATGAGGGAAACAGAAAATAGAAACTCCCAGCAGCGGCTCAATTTTCTAAATGATCTCTTTCGGTGCTCCTGGTGGCCGGCGGGGACAAGACTTGCCTTCTAAATATAGTCCTTCAGAGCGGGCTACAGTCTGCAGAGACAGCAGGGACAGACGCCGCTTCAGACGGAATATTCCTCTGTGCCGGCGTGCGTTTCCTTCCCCTGGAAGCAGAAAGGTTCACGTTAAAAGGTCGCTTCAAAATCAACTTTGCCTCAGATCCATTTTCCTTGCGGTTAATGACCCAACAGCTCGTCTTCGTCTTTCCTCCCTCGGTGAAACGGACGCAGTTAGGAGCATCCGATATCCCCCCAAAACGTGGAGCTTCCAGGTGATGTGGGATTAGGCCGAAACCGTTTCCAAGCCGGCAGAACGTGACTTGTGGTGACAATTTGTGGAAGGATCACAAAACAATTATGGTGCCAGAGAAACGCAGCCACCGGAGGGGTGGAGAGCACACGAGCAGCGTCCCCTGAAATTTGGGTGGCAGCTTGTCTCACGCAGCATCCTTCCCTTAAGTCCTCTCGTGCAGAAAACACAATCATTAAAAAGCCAGAGTGGCCAACAGGCCGCCCACAGGGGTGTGCCCCAAAACCAGGGAGCAGAAAGGAAAAGGATGCTCTCGTCTCCTCCAGTTGTTGCTAAGGGAACCCAGTCTGCCAGCTTGTGCTGTGATTGGATAATTATTTTACTTCTTATCCTTGTAGTGTGTGTTCTCTCTGTGGACTCTCTTCAGAGAGGCAAAGCACTCCGTGACATCCAGCAGCAGCAGATAAATCCCATGAAAGCTTCCCAGCGGAGCCTCGGAGTACAAGCGGGAGGGACAGCTTCTTGCCAAATCCAGGGCGATGCCACTGCCAAGGGGTGTGCTGGCCAATCACACATGGCACCTGGTCAGACGGAGAGGAGAGCAATCACTAATTCTGACATGTCTCAGCCTCCTTTCCTCTCGCTTTCTAACGTGCTTCTGATGTTTAGCGGCGTAACGCCAGCGTGGAGGACACAGGGACGGACATGTCACTTCAGCTGCTGTCTAAAAACACGCTCTTGCTTCAGTGGTACTGGCATCACCTCAACACACACATATGCCCGCCTGTCGACACACACACACACACACCTACTCACCTTCTCTACGCTGTTGCTATGCCCAGAACTCACCGTCCAGGCACAGCACGATCACTGGACCTCCACTCAACCAGCCGGTTCTCCTCAGGTCCTTCTGTCGCACACAGTAACACTTCTCACCGTCTTGCTGTTCTCGGTTACTCTCCCTCTCTCTCTCTCTCTTCCTCTCTCTCTCTCTCTCTCTCTCTCTCTCTCTCACACACACACACACACACACTCGCTCTCTCACAGATCCCTCCCCCCTCCCAATACTTACTGTCTTGACAGAGAGAGAAGCTTCTATCAGCAGGGTTATTTCACTCTGAGGTTGTGGCTCATCAGAGGAGGAGTAGAAGTGGAGGATGAAGCTGTGGAGGAGGAGGACGAGGCAGGGGGCACGAGATGGGAGCGATGAATGGCCCTGATAGCACTCTGAAAAAGGGAGAGAGGAGGCTGAAGATGACTAAGAGCCTGAGCGGTGAGGAGAACTCCTGCTTCGGATGGTGATGCAGCTGCTGGCATTATTCTGAGCTGCCGAAAACACGCCACCTGTCATCCAGTCAGCACTCACCCGCGTCTGGAGGCAGCACTGAGCGGCTGAGGTGAAAAAGGAGCGGTTATTCTTTTGACAGCCTCTCCCTCTTTGTCTGTGGGCTTTGTGTTGTCTCCCTGTCCTCCCACCCCCTCCTTCTTTCTGTCACTCTCCCTCCGTCCCCGGCTCTCTGCCCCTGCGCCCTCTCCGAGTCCTCACTGACTGCTGGATGAAGAGAAACTGATGCCAGAGTTTATCGTGGAGCTCAGGCTCCTACCAGCACTGCTCAGCTCCTCTGCCCAGCTCTGCGGAGGAGGGGCTTGAGGCTTTAAAGGCGCAGCATATCGGGCTTGGCTCATCTCCTGTCCTCTTCTCTCTGATGCTGTCGACACTTCCTGTCTATTTCCTCTCGCTCTCCCCATCCAGCCTTTACCACCGGTCTGTTGAGGGTGTTATCGCTCTTAAATCATCATGAAGTCTTCCTCTGCTGCCCGCTGAGCGGTCTCCAGAGACCGGGCATCCACACACAAGCCTCTGGCTCTTACGTCATCATTATACGAAGCAGGTTGGTGTTTGATGACCTCATCTAAGTGGCAGGAGTAGGAGGGAGGAGTGGTGGGACTTTCTCTCTTTCTTGTCCTCTTCATTAAGAATTTCCTCACCGGTCAGAGGAACCCTGAGCGGATGCACCGGAGGTTAAATTATTTCTCCAAAGCAAAATGGAATAAACCAACAAAAATAGTTCTTGAGCATCGTTTCTCAGTTGCAAGAGACACGTGGCCGAAGATTGCTGTAAACAGCTGGAGGCTGGCTGCGGCGCTTTGCTCAGCGGTAACGAGAGATGAGGAGTGAATTCAGGTTAGGAGGGTCTTTGATGCAGATACGTTTGTTCTGGTCTCCTCTGTGCTTTCCACCACCAGCATCAGACATTATGCTGATGCTGTGGGGCTAACTTGGAGGAACATTTTGCACCATAATGAATTCTCTTTTGCAACGTTTCTTTGATTAATAAATGATCGAGTTTTGCTTTAAAAACATCTTTGAAATGCCACCATTTCTGTGTAGCTGCTCCAGAAGTACACAGAGACATTGTGTCATGTCAGGACTGCATCACGTTTTTATCATCTCGTCACATTTTGCAGCACACCATGGTTCCCTGTGGGGGTGAGGGGGCTACGCTCCCTTTGAACACGCGGGATGAGCAGCACTGCTCAGATAAGATGCTTCACAAACTTCTAACTCCATGAAACACTCATCCTTGAGCACAATTCCTTCATAACCGAGTCTCAGCGCATACGGCAGGCTCCATCATCAAAATATTGATGCAATTTGCATCATTTTATTTATTTATTTATTCTTCTATATTTATGTGGTAATAAATGTGTTATTTGTTTTTTTATCGTAATTATTTCCTTTAAAGAGAACCTACACGGGTGCCCCGTCTGTGGGACGGTCTCACAGCTCGTCACGACAACTTCAGGGCACTGACTGCTTCCCAGCCTGTAAATTACATGATTTTAATGCTGAGGTCATCAGGACTTGTGAGTTTTACTGGAAATCTTTAGTGAGTCCAGCAAAAATGGGTTCCACTTAAGATTTCTGGCATGATTTATTGTGCCATGTTGTTTATAGAGATGGTTTATAGAGGGTTTTTTCTTCCAGCTGACCAAAGGCTGATGCATGAACGCAATAATGCACACATGTGCATACAAACACACACATATCCATACAAATGCAGACATACATACAGAAACACACACAAATGCAGGTATATGCAAACAAACACACACGCATACAATTTCCCCTCAGCACTCAATGCATGACATTCAGACAAAAACTGCTACTTTCATCAGCTGACCAGCATCCTACAACACTTTTTTCATCTGCAAATCCAACAAAACTTTTCATGAACTCGTGTCTGAACTTCATACCGATTCTCATCAGCAGCATTCATGTTTGACTCAGCAGAACTGATGGATGCACAGCCCGGTATGGGAACTAAAATAATGTTTCAGTGTTTCTTAACCTCTGTGTAACCTACACAACACATCCAGGGTCTGTGCTTTTCATGACTACAAACATTAGCCTGATAAAAATAAAGATCCTGAATCACTGAATTCATCTGAATCCACTCTGCTGTTTCTCTCCTGGCCATTGTGTGGCGCTGTTGTGCACGTGATCTGCTTTCTCCTAACACTAGCAGGTGGACAGATGTTCTGGACGACACGGTCCTTCAGTTCATGGGTTCATGGATATAATATGTGTAAAAGTGCAGCAGCATTAAAACAGTCATTCTAAGGTCAATTCCAACATCCTTCTTGGTTTAGAATAAGATTTTGCTGTCAGTTCAAATGGAAATTATTCTTAGAGCAATAAAACAAACTCACCAAGAGGCTTATGGATCTTCATTTAATCTCAGAGTATCACAACTGTGTAAAGTGCACAAACCACACAACACATCTGGCAAAAGAAAACTGCACAATGAAACAAAAACACTTGTTTACGACCTGCCGCTGCTCTAAGACCGATGGATGGACAGAAAGTTCGGCCCGCTCCGGTTTCACAGCGACACCGGTTCTTTTTCTCGTCACTCTGCTGACCTTTTGATATTTCACTGTCCCCGTGTGACTTATGTTTGTTCGTGTGTTTCTAAGGAATCCTGTTTCACGCCTTAACACTTTGTGATGGATCAGTGCTCCTGCAGAATAAAAAACAGAAGCTTTGGTGATTGATGTTTCATTTCTTTTATTCATCTGAGTAACGCACACAACTAAAGTGTTGCTTTAGAAATGCAGATTTTTCCGGTGAAATTAGCACATTTTCTAGATCATTTAGTGAACTCCTCCCTGAGTTGTAATGTTTTGTTAGAGAGTACTTTTAATAAAATGTCATTAAGGTATTCATTGAAATGTAATATTTGTCGTCGTCTTCCTCTGCTTATCCAGGTCCGGGTCGCGGGGGCAGCATCCCAGCTAGGGAGCTCCACACCGTCCTCTCCTCAGCCACCTTCACCAGCTCCTCCGGCAGGACCCCAAGGCGTTCCCGGACCAGATTGGAGATGTAACCTCTCCAACGTGTCCTGGGTCGACCCGGGGGCCTTCTGCCAGCAGGACATGCCCGAAACACCTCCCCAGGGAGGCGTCCAGGAGGCATCCTGACCAGATGTCCAAACCACCTCAACTGACTCCTTTCAATCTGGAGGAGCAGCGGTTCTACTCCGAGTGCCTCCCGAATGTCCGAGCTCCTCACCATATCTCTAAGGCTGAGCCCGGCCACTCTACGGAGAAAACTCATTTCGGCCGCTTGTATCCGCGATCTCGTTCTTTCAGTCATTACCCAAAGCTCATGACCATAGGTGAGGACTGGGACGTAGATCGACCGGTAAATCGAGAGCCTGGCTTTCTGGCTCAGCTCCCTCTTCCCCACGACAGATCGGCTCAGCGTCCGCATCACTGCAGACGCCGAACCAATCCGCCTGTCGATCTCCCGATCCCTCCTACCCTCACTCGTGAACAAGACCCCGAGATACTTAAACTCCTCCACTTGAGGTAGGACCTCTCCCCCGACCCGGAGTTGGCAAGCCACCCTTTCCCGGTCGAGAACCATGGTCTCAGATTTGGAGGTGCTGATCCTCATCCCAGCCGCTTCACATTCGGTTAATTTTTTCATCTTGTTCTAGTTTCAGTTATCTTCAGGCCTCAGCTGATAAGACCTTATTAGCTCAGAGCACAGCAGCTGTTGTTTGGGTTTTTTGAGACTGGCTGTGCTCTCGCTCTCTGCTTCACATCTTCAACCCTTTTTTCTCTCCACCGCTCTGTGCTTCCTCGTAAGCATAACACATTTGTGACACGTCAGCGGTTATCAAAATCGCGTTTTCCATCAACCCTCTGATAATTTTCAGATCATTTCCACATTTCCTGGATTTACATTTCCATTAATGTACAATATTCACTCAAAAGGTATTTTGTGAGTTCTTATTCCCCCATTTAGATACCACATCGTCTTTTCTTCGGCATGAGGTCTGATTTAGGATTATGAATCCGCCCTCCAACTGTGTGTCGAAACACAGCCGGACTCACTTATCAGCCAACCTGTTTAAAAGTCAGACCACCAACTTGAGACGTGTGCAAATGAGCCCATAACTAGAGCACACTTCTATTTCTCCAGCTAAAACGGCTTAAAACCAGGCCAAACTCAGACAGCATTCAGAGAATCTGTCAAAACATAACTTTCGGCAGACAACACCAACATTTGACCTCTGGTCACCTAGGATTTTTTCTCGGTACCACAAAGACAAAACAAATAAACAACAAACTTCTCTCACCAAATCTCTCCACTTCAGGGCTTGAGTTTGTGGATCCGCATTCCTCCTAGCGACGTCAAGACCCTCACCAACCCCCCAGCAAAACTCAGCGCTGGAGGAGATTTAGGTTGTCGACAGTCCTCCGGCGTCGGCTCTTGGCGCTGCGAGGTGACAGGACCCCGGCTCTCGAAGGAACAAACTATGTTAGGGATTTTATCAATATGTATATCAATAAACCTGTTTCCTGCAGCTAGAGAGAGGGACAAGAAACAATAAGGCAGACATACAACCAAATCATGATTTGTGGCAAGTGTGCAGGGCAAATGCCCCGAACATCTGGTCAGAGTTTATTTATACAAACGGAATGGGAGTGGATCGTGAGAGAGAGCGTGAGCGTGTGTATGGGAGGTTACAAGTGCAGGGTTTGGGAAAATTAATTTTCTCTCTCTCTCTCTCTCTCTCTCTCTCTCTCTCTCTCTCTCTCTCTCTCTCTCTCTCTCTCTCTCTCTCTCTCTCTCTCTCTCTCTCTCTCTCTCTCTCTCTCTCTCTCTCTCTCTCTCTCTCTCTCTCTCTCTCTCTCTCTCTCTCTCTCTCTCTCTCTCTCTCTCTCTCTCTCTCTCTCTCTCTCTCTCTCTCTCTCTCTCTCTCTCTCTCTCTCTCTCTCTCTCTCTCTCTCTCTCTCTCTCTCTCTCTCTCTCTCTCTCTCTCTCTCTCTCTCTCTCTCTCTCTCTCTCTCTCTCTCTCTCTCTCTCTCTCTCTCTCTCTCTCTCTCTCTCTCTCTCTCTCTCTCTCTCTCTCTCTCTCTCTCTCTCTCTCTCTCTCTCTCTCTCTCTCTCTCTCTCTCTCTCTCTCTCTCTCTCTCTCTCTCTCTCTCTCTCTCTCTCTCTCTCTCTCTATATATATATATAAAACCTCTACTTATGACCAGCAGGCTGTGATACTCTATCTAAACATAGAATATCACCCTGCTTGGTCTTTGTGTGTTTATCAGAAGATTCTAGGATTCTTGCTTTATTAGGAGATTGTACACACTCTGTTTTGATTCAGGAAAGAGTCAGGTTTATAAAAGTAAGAAGATCTCGCCAGACTGGGGTTTGCTGGGAGAATCTGCGCTCGGTTACGGGCACAGAGTTAAAGGGGACTGGGCCCGTGCGCGATCTCGGTGCTGCAGCCCCGCTGCAGACCCGTTTTGGTCTAGTCAATGCCAGGTCTGTGCTGAACAAAACTTTTATACTTCGTGACTTTTTTATTCAGCATGACTTGGGTTTTCTGTGCATCTGTGAGTCCTGGATCCCGTTTGGAGACTCAAGCGCCCTGCTGGAGCTGGTACCACCTGGCTGCTCCTGTTTAAATATCCCCAGGTCACGGGGCAGAGGTGGAGGGCTGGTTGTTGTTTTTAAATCCAGCTTTCCTTGTAAACAGCTAACACCCACCATGTCATTTTCTTCCTTTGAACTGTGCTTATCTGAACTGTGCATCTCCCCCCGCCTGCTTGTTGTGCTGATTTATCGCCGTCCAAAGACTGACTCCAACTTCCTTAATGATTTCTGTGATCTTGTGGCAGACTGCATCCTAAAATATGACTATGTCCTATTTTTTGGTGATTTTAACATCCATATCTGCTGTCCTGATAATGTGCTTGCTAAAGGTTTTTTTTTTAATCTGCTAGATTCATTCAATCTAACTCAATGGGTATCATCCCCAACTCATGCCAGGGGTCACACCCTGGACCTGGTTATCTCTTATGGTCTACCCATCATGAACCTTGTGACTTTGCCTCCTGTGTTCTCTGACCACTCTCCAATACTCTGTGATGTTACGTTGCCATGTCCTGTCCCTGTGTGTGAAGCTCCAGCTACTAGGTTCAGAGCCCTGGATGCAGAAACTATTTCAAAGTTTGTGGACTGTATGTCTGTAAGGTTAGAGACCTTTAACCCTGATCCATCTTACACTGAACACTATTCACAACACTTTGATTTACTTTGTAATCAGGTCCTGGACGTGGTTGCCCCTCTCAAACTGTGCATGTCTCAGCCTAGGAGGGAGCCTTGGCTCTCTGATGTCACAAGGGCTTGTAGGCGGGCGTGTAGATCCTCTGAGAGAAAGTGGAAAAAGGATGGCCTACAGGTCTCGCGTGAGTTGTTCAGAGCATCTCTGGTTGCTTATCAGGATGCTGTGAGGGCTGCCAGAACGGCCTATTTTGCAGGCATCATTGAAACAAACTCCAAGAATCCGAAGATTCTCTTCAAAACGCTAAACTCTGTTCTGGTGTATCAGGAGCCTAGCTTCATGTCTCCTACAGCTGCTGGAAACTCTGAAGCTTTTCACAGATTCTTTGTCGATAAAGCTGCATGGTGGCGCAGTGGTTAGCACTGTTGCCTCGCAGCACGAAGGTTGCAAGTTCGAAATTCGGCTCGGCTGTGGCATTTCTGCGTGGAGTTGTGTGTTCTACCCATGCATGCGTGGGTTTCCTCCGGGCACTCCGGTTTCCCCCACAGATCACAACACGCCCTATAGGTTATAAATTGTAAGTCGCTTTGGATAAAAGCGTCTGCTAAATAAATAAACATAAACATAAAGTATCAGGCATTAGAGCAGCTATTTCCGCTAACTTTATTGACATTGTTCCACTTCCTCCATCACCACCCACCCTGAGCTCCCTCAATACTGTTTCATACTCGGAGCTGAGTAAGCTAGTTGCGAGGCAGAAGCCATCTGGCTCTCCACTTGACGTTCTGCCGCCTCGTCTCTGGAAGGCTGCCTTTCCGTGCCTTGGCCCTTCACTTGGTCAGATTATCAATGGGAGCCTCAGCACAGGTGTGGTCCCAGCTGCTTTGAAAGCAGCAGTTATTCAGCCGACCCTGAAGAAACCCGGTGCTGATGTCTCTGTGATAGAAAATTACAGGCCTATCTCTACCCTGCCCTTTACATCTAAACTGCTTGAGAAAGTCGTTTATCAGCAGCTGGTCTCACATTTAGCTGACTCTGATCTGTTTGAGGTTTTCCAATCAGGGTTCAGGTCTGGCCATAGCACAGAGTCAGCTCTACTGAGGGTCCTAAAGGACATCTATCTATCACTAGATCAGGGTACATCTGTGGTGCTTCTGTTATTAGACCTGACAGCAGCCTTCGACACAGTCGACCACGCGATTCTACTCGATCACTTGGAATGATGGGTTGGGATCAAAGGGTCAGCTCTGGACTGGTTTAGATCGTATCTCCACAACAGGACATTCTGTGTTAAACTGGGTGATGTTTTTTCTTCTTGGGAGGGGCTCCACTGGGGGGTCCTGCAAGGATCGATCCTTGGTCCTCTTTTGTTTGCCATTTATCTGCTACCTCTGGGGTCAATCTTTTGTAAACATGGCCTATCATTCCATCTCTATGCTGACAATTGCCAGATTTACTCTCGGTTGTGTCAGGAGAAAGGTCACTCTATCCAGTCCTTTGTGTCCCGTCTTAACGAGGTGAAATCTTGGCTAATGTCCAACGTTCTACATCTGAATGAGGGAAAGACAGAGCTCATTGTTTTTCACCCCAACAGCAGGAACGTGGGTGGTTATGTTGATCTTGGCCCTCTTTCTCCATACTCAAAACCAGTTGTTACCAGTTTGGGGGTGAAAATTGATGCAGGACTTAAATTTGATGCTCACATCAACTCTGTGACCCGGTCCAGTTTCTTTCACCTGAGACGCCTTGCTAAAATCAAGCCTATGCTGTCGAGAGCCCACCTGGAGCGGCTACTGCATGCCTTTGTTATTTCTAGGCCTGATTACTGCAACTCTCTCTATGCAGGGTTGTGTCAGTCAACACTGCGTCGCCTACAGGTTGTGCAGAAAGGCGCAGCAAGGTTCCTGACTGGGACCAGGAAACGGGACCACATCAGTCCAATTCTGGCCTCCCTGCACTGGCTTCCGGTTTGCTATCGCTCACAATTCAAAATACTCGTCTTTGTTTACAATTTCTTCCAGGGTGGTGCTCCCCCCTATCTAGCCACTCTCCTGAACAAACATTCCCCATCACGCACTCTGTGCTCCTCTGACCAAGGCCTGCTCGCTGTCCCTCGTTCTAGGTGTCGTACCCGTGGGGACCGGGCTTTCTCAGTCCTAGCACCGTTACTCTGGAGCCAGTTGCCACCCTCAGTTAGGCTGTTCCCATTACTGCCAGCCTTTAAAAGTCGCCTAAAAAAACCTTCTCCGCTTGGCGTTTCCTGAACATGTTTGATTCGGCCGTCTTTTACGTTGAATTTCTTTCAGTTTTCATTGGTTCACTCTATTCCTTGTTTTACCCATCTGTCCTGTACTAGAGTGTTTCACCTTTTTTTGTAATTTGTATTGCTTTTATTTCTGAATTGCTTTTATTTTTGATTTATTCACTATATTTGTACTTCTACTGTACCATGTTCAGCGCCTTGGGCTTCCTGACAGGGTTGCGGAAGGTGCTTTATAAATAAAGCTTTGATTGATTGATTGATTGAAAAGGTCTTGATGTTTAGCGGGCTGCCAGTTAGAGGTTAAGAACCCGTTACTTTTCCAAGAAGGTAGATGACAAGTGAAACAGACGCATGCAGCGTATTTCAATGTCGAAGCTCTGAAGAGCAAGCAGCCATGACTCAATGCGTGCGTTGGTCACTGGCTGATGTTGTGTTTCGATAATGATTTTCTGTCCACCGATGTAGCTGGAAAAGTTCCATTTTTGGTTCTTTTTTAAACACAGATAAGATTTTTCTTTACCTTGCTGACGTTTCGTTTGCAGCTGCAAAGATTGTCAGAGCTGACACTGATGGTGGCGTCACTTCCTACTCCGTTTATCCGCGGGCAGCAGAGGACGTTGCCGCCCTCTGCTGCCCGCTCTCCCTTCTCCGATGATGCAGTCCCATGCGCGATCCAACGAGTAAACTCCATTGTCTCTGTTCATTCAATTCAAATTCAATTCAAATTCAAGGATACTTTATTAATCTCAGGGGGAAATTAGAGTTTCAGTACACACAATTCTGAGATCAGACATACATACATAGACAAATGACAAGAACTGGTGACTGTGGTGATTCACAACCTGAGTTGCGCTACCTTAACAGATGTCAGAGGGTTTACATGAGGATTGAGTCAGGTGGAGGAAAAAAAGGCACATCAGAGTTGCCCTCCACAGGGAGGACAGCTTTGCTATGCAAAAAACACCTCAGACAGAAATGCAACAGACTTCAGACATCACACAACATAAGTGTCTACTAGGTGGGGAGGTAGGATTGGGGACTCTCCGCACGTCAGTGCATGCAGCCATCTCAAGCGGTGCTTGTCACCTCCGTTTGGACGGGGGGGGGGGGGGGTAGGATTTAGTGAGTACAGTACTCCTGGAACGAATCAGCGGCCTTCTCCGGTCGCAGTCCTGCCCAGGCTGGGATAGGAAGACAGAGTTGCCATAGCGATGGCAGCATTCCACATTTCTTCAGATAAGAATTCAGATTCAGATAAGAACTTGTTTTGGGGCCAGACGGAGATAATTTCCTCTCCGTCTTAAAGTTCCGTTGGTCCTCAACCCCTCTAGATCCAATAATGGCATATTTAATCTACCCCAGTCCGTGCTGACCCGTCAACTTTCTCCTTGATGGAATCCACCTTTTGTGCCAGATTCTGAATCTCGGCCAAAGTTCCAAGCTTACGACTCATCTCGACAATTGTATGAGTTTGTGCATCCACAGCGCGGTGTAATCCATCTCTGAGCTCCAGGAGTGAGCCAATATTACTCGACAGCTCGTTAATTTTCCGGTAAGCCAGATAACCTCCCAGGCCAAAGAGCAGGAAACCTGACACCAACACCACAAATATGCAGACCTCTTCAGAATCATCTACAGACAGTTGGGAGAGGCAGATCCACTGTTTCCAGGAGTCCATGATATGCCCAACTGGCTCTGTCCCAGAGAGGCAACCGGGAGCCCCTTCTCCCGTTCTCATCGTTGAAAAAATTTTTGTCAATCGCATTGAGAGACCAACTGACCAGATCCATTTTAGTAATTTCCAGTTTCCCAGAAAAAAATGCAGAAGCGCCGTACACCCAGAGACCAACAAAGAGCCTTGGGATAAGATAGGGAGGGGAGGAGGAAAAAAGTGTCTGAACTCTCCAAGAGCCAGAAGAACCTCCCACATCCCACATCCACGTCTTCTTATGTCGATAGTTTCTTTTATCCATTTTTGGTATTTCTGTTGTTCGGTGTTTATGATCCTTGTGTTGTCCCAGTCCATTATATGGTTTTCTCTTGTGCAGTGATCTGTTACGACTGACTTCTTTATTGTGCTTTCTGCTTCTTCTTTTGCTGCTCTTATGTGTTTTTGACTTGTTTCTTTCTCACACTCCTATGTTCTATTGTTCGTGTGTTGAGTTGGCGTCCGGTTTCTCCTATGTATGTTTTATTGCAGAGTTTGCATGGGATTTTGTAAATGACTCCACATTTAAGTCCAGCTGGTATTTTGTCTTTTGGGTGTACTAGTCTGTTTCTAACTGTTGTGTATGGTTTTGTTGGTGTGTTTATGTTGTGTTTTTTCATTGTTGCTCTTATTTTTTCTGTTATGCCTCTGATGTATGGTAGGGTTAATACTGGTTTTGGTTCTTGTCATTCTGGGTTTCTGGTTCTTTGCTTTGGTTGTTCTTTTCTTTCTGTTGTTGTTTGTTGTTTTCCTTTGTTTATTGCCCATGTCGGGTATCCGCAGGTTCTTAAAGCGTTTAGTATGCGTTTGTCCTCTTGTTTACTGTCTCTTTCTTCTGTTACCATGTTTGCTTAATACTAGCAAAATATTTTATTCAATTCAAAGATACTGTATTAATCCCAGAGGAAAATTGGAGTTTCAGTACACACAATTCTAAGAATTGGTGACTGTGGTCATTTGCAGCCCGAGTCGCGCTACCTTATTAATGTTCATTACTTTGATGAGATCAATAAAAATTATTTATTACCGTGTTTTTTTTCTCTGCAGAGATTACTGACTTGTTTAGTCTTAAATTTGCACTTTAATGGAAATTATTACTGAGTTAAATAAATGTTTTATGTCAGACGTCAAAGGAACGTTTTTATTCTGTGCTGAGTTTTCTTATCTGATTCAAATCAATCTGCAGTAAAAGTCTGGTTACTGTAGTTCCTCCCATGCATCTTGTGATGCAGTCAGACCTTAAAGCTGTACAGTAAATGTCTGTAGAGTCGATACTTCCCCTGCAAGCTAAGCATTCACTCTGGAGCTGCAGCAAAGTAGAAGAAGAAGAAAGTAGCGGAAAATAAAACAGAAGAAGAAAAGAGTAAATATGTAAAAGTTGAAACTCCTCAAAAATGACAGAATATTCTTCTTCATCGTCTTTTATACTTTTTATTTCTGTTTCCATTAGCAATGTTCTTACTGCCCATACACACACACACACACACACACACACACACACACACACACACACACACACACACACACACACACACACACCCTAACACACACACACACACACGATAAAGAACACAGACTGTCACAGCCAGTTTGGCCCTGCTCTCTGAGGGTCAGCAGTTATCTCCTGCTGTGAGGAAACACTGAAAATAGAAGTGAGCCCAGAACAGTGAGTGCGTTTACATGCAGCCAGTAACCCTTTTAAAACCCGAATATTCACAATAACCTGGTTCCGCAGGTCCATGTAAACACCGCCAAAAACCCGGATATGCTCATCCCCGGGGTTTTAAAAACCCGGTTACTACACCTGGGGTAACCCTTTTCTAACCCGAATGTTTGGTCGTGTAAACGCATACCGGGATATCCCCATCAAAGCGTGTGTTCTGCACATGCTCTGTTCGCAAGGAATCTTGGTCTTTTGAGTAGTGAGACGTCTTTTATGCACCAGAACACCGGAAGTAAACAACAAGTTGGGAGCAACATGGCGAGTCGCGGCACAGCACCACACTTTTGGAGTGACGAGGAAACCTCTGTCTTCATCGGTCTGGTGAGAAGTATGAACATTATGTCTTTTGTTGACGGCCGAAAGTACAGAGACAGCAAAATATGATGCATATTGCGTCTGGATGTAGTCCATACGTCCTGACGCTAACCCAACGTCCGCATTTAAATCGGGTTATGCAAGTTAGGGGTAACTCTTTCTATTTATGCTTGTAAACGGGTTATTCTGATCAACTCAGAAACCCGAATACCGACCTTAACCCGATCATAACCCGGATACTGGCTGCATGTAAATGTAGTCACTGTTCTCCTGTTTGAAGCATAGAAGTCAGATGAACTGAGAAACCCAATGCACACCCTAACACACACACACCCTAACATACATACACACACACACACACACACACACACACACACACACACACACACACACACACACACACACACACACACACACACACACACACACACCCTAACATACACACACACCCACACCCTAACATACACACACACACCCACCCACCCACCCACCCACCCACCCACACACACACACACACACACACACACACACACACACACACACACACACACACACACACACACACACACACACACACACACACACACACACACACACACACACACACACACACACACACACACACACACACACACACACACACACACACACACACACACACACACACACACACACGCTAAAGCCTGATTTATGCTTCTCCGTCTGCGTCAGTGCGGAGACACGCAACGCCATTATCCGTCCTTGCGTAGGGCTCCAACAGGCACGTAAGTACGTACGGAGTCGAGCCCACTTTTTCAAACATCCGTCGAACGAGACGGATTACGCAAGCTAGTGATTGGTTGGTCCAGAAACCTGAGACTTTCCTTGTTTGAAGTGAGATGCGCATGCGCTGATGGCCGATCACCGGACACCGCCGCGTTTGAAGCTGATGGCAGCTCGTTAGCAAACATCCACAAACAAGTTAGATGCATTTTTGCCTAATTTAACTACTGACAATGAAAAAATAATCTGGTAAGTATAACTCACTCAATCTGGAGGTAAGTGAAGGAAATTTAGAAAGTGTGTTAAATTATATTGACAAAGTTTTTGACAGTTTCGTCATGGGTCCGAAGAAATCAGCAGCTGAGGCTGAAACACCTGGGACCAAGAGGAGCCGTCCTCAGGACTCGCCTAAGGTCTCATCTCCCCGGAAGGACATATTAGAATTATTAGATTCTATTGATAAACGGCTTCTGGGATTTGAGGGGCGACTTCATCTGCTCGAGGTTCTTCACCAGGAGTTTCAGAACCTCCGAACATCTCTGGAGTTCAGCCAAGAGCAGGTTGAGCGGCTCGCTACTGAGAATGCGTCTCTGCGGGAGTCCGTTTCTTTCCTGGAAGAGGGAATGACGCAGATCACCCGGGACAACAAAACTCTGAAGGAGGCGGTTTTGGACCTTCAGGCCAGTAGCATGAGGGATAATCTGGTGTTCGCAGGCCTGCTGGAGCAAGCGGGAGGGGCGGAGAACTGCGAGCAAACAATAAAGAACTTTCTCCAGACCCAAATGAAGATACCCGAAGAAACGGTAAAAAACATGACCTTTCACCGGGTACATCGCCTTGGAGCTAAAAGAGGAGACAGCAGAAGACCTCATCCCATCGTGGCTAAATTTGAAAATTATAAGCAGAAGGATCTTGTTAAAAGTCATGGAAGAGAGCTCAAATGAAAAGACTTCAGCGTTAACAATCAGTTCCCTAAGGAAATTCTGGATCGGCGCCGAGTCCTCTTTCCGCTGCGCAAAAAGTTTATCCAGGATGGGAAGAGAGCTGTCATCTCGGTGGATAAGCTTTATGTGGACAATAAGCTTTACAAGGAGCGAGGAGTGACTGACTGGCTGTATTAGCCCAACATCAGGTCAGACATTTATCATTCTTATCAGGATTCACTGGGTTTGATCACGTCAGGATTAAACAGCTGCTAAATCCGTTCTCTAGATGATAAGATCACCTGTTCATCACCACTTCACACCCGTACCACCTTTTCTTTTTAGCTCTTTCTTCTTCTTTAACATATATCTGTATTTTCCCTTCCTCTTTACCTGCTTCTGCACCTTTACACCTGTATGACACAACCACACTTTTCAACACTGCGTCAGACTCCACACACACACACACACACACACACACACACACACACACACACACACACACACACACACACACACACACACACACACACACACACACACACACACACACACACACACACACACACACACACACACACACACACACACACACACACACACACACACACACACAGAGAGATATATATATTAAATTCACAGCACATCATAATTTATGCGTCAAATAATACAACCACAAACACTGTTGGATCTTTATTATTATTATTATTATTATTATTATTATTATTTACTTTTCTGTTATTTATTAACATACTATTTTATACATTTAGATACTTATTCCATCTTATTCACCAAAGGCATCATATTTTAGCTACTCACACACACATCTATGGGTGCACTAAGGTTTGTCTCATGGAACGTACATGGAGCTGGCTCCAGAGAGAAAAGATTAAAGATTTTTGATCAGTTAAAGAGAGTGCAAGCAGACGTAATATTGTTACAAGAGACTCATAGATCTGCCACATCCACAGATGAACTTAAAACACCTGAGTTTCCCAGCATGTTCTCTGCCTGCTATAACACTAGGCAAAGAGGTGTAGCTATTTTAATACACAAAAACATCAATTTCACATTATTGGACACAGTCTCTGATCCAGAGGGTAGATTTATAATGTTAAAAATATCTGTACAGAACCAAAGCTTATGTATTGTCAGCATATAAATATTGATGACCCTCCATTCTTTCATAATTTTTTCTCTGTACTCTCCGAACACTTGTACTGTCCACTTATTCTTGGAGGTGATTTTAATTTTTGGATGAATTCCTTAACAGACAGGCTCAGTACAGCTGGGACTCAGTGCAATTGGCAATCCACTAATATAGTTAAACAGTACATGAGTGATTATGGGCTTTGTGATGCATGGCGATCTCTTCATCCTAACCGTAGAGAGTATACTTTTTTATCACACGTCCATCACTCTCACTCACGTTTGAATTATTTTCTAGTCAGCAGCTCATTGTTGGCTGACATTCCAGACACTGAGATACGCCCCATAGTTGTCAGCGACCATGCTCCGGTTTCTTTAACTCTGGTAAATAAGAAGACAATCCCACTGAGCAAAAACTGGAGGTTTAATACATCACGGCTTAAAGACGAAGGTTTTATAGATTTTTTTAAAAAGGAGTGGGCTTTATATTTAGAACATAATGACCTGCCTGTCTTCTCCTCCACAGCAGGCTCAGCTGTCTTCAGCTGATGACTGTAACAGATTTCTCCACTTTTTTGAAAACAAGGTGCTGAATCTGAGATCCAGCATTCCACCAGCCCCTCCCCCCTCAGGAGGGGAGGCCCCCCAGTGCTCCGAGTCTTTCACCTCCTTCTCCCCAATTACACTAAATGACTTAACCACAATAATCAGTCAGATGAAACTCATCATGCTCATCAGATATCTTAACTCCCTCTGTTTTAGTCGGGTCCCTTGCCTCTATCAGTCCATCTCTGTTGACTATGATCAACAGCTCACTGAGCCAAGGCTGTGTTCCATCTTACTTTAAAAATGCAGTAGTGACTCCTCTCTTAAAGAAACCCAACCTTGACGCCAGCTCCACCAGTAATTTTAGGCCCATTTCTAAGCTACCTTTCATCAGCAACGTACTTGAGAAGGTTGTTGAAACCCAACTCAGATCCTGGTTTTCTAAGTCAAAGATCTCTGACCCCTTCCAGTCTGGCTTTCTGAAGCAGCACTCAACTGAGACTGCTCTAGTAAGGGTGCATAATGACCTCCTGATAGCTGCCGATGCAGGGAAATGCTCTGTCATGGTCCTGCTCGACCTCAGTGCAGCTTTTGACACTGTAGACCACAACGTTCTACTAAACAGGTTAAAGGCTCTGGCTGGGATTTCAGGTTCTGCTCTAGACTGGCTCTCTTCCTATCTCACTAACAGAACATTCACAGTGAAGTCAGAAACCTTCTCCTCAGACACTGCCTCTCTAACATGCGGGGTCCCACAAGGTTCAGTTCTAGGGCCTCTACTATTCGCTTTCTATATTCTTCCCCTAGATGGCATCATTCAGTCTTTCCCAGACATCTCCTACCACATCTACGCTGATGATATTCAGCTCTATATGTCCTTTATGCCACACCAGTTGGACAGGCTGGCCACACTTGTACTCTGCCTGACCCAGATCAGTAACTGGCTGTCCAGCAACTTTCTTGTCCTTAATGTCAACAAGACAGAGACCCTGATCACTGCACCCCTGGAACTTCAGCCAAAAATTGGGCAAGAAATTGCCTCTTTTTGCCCATCAGCCAAGGCAGACATTAGAAACCAAGGAGTTATTTTTGATCCAGCTTTAAGTTTAGACTCACACGTCAAAAACATCTCCCGCTCTTGTTTCTTTCAACTGAGAAACATTACAAATGTCCGTAAACTGGTTTCTACTGCAGATCGGGAAAAAATCATCCATGCCTTTGTGTCATCACGCTTAGACTACTGTAACGCTCTTTTTACTGGTCTGAGCAAAACCTCCCTCTCACGCCTTCAAGCCATCCAAAATGCAGCAGCCAGACTCCTAACCAAATCCAGCAGACAAGCTCACGTCACTCCAGTTTTACGGTCCCTCCACTGGATCCCGGTAGAATATAGAATACAGTTTAAAGTTTTAATCCTGACCTATAGAGCTCTTAACAGCCAGGCTCCAAACTACCTATCTGAGCTTTTATCCCCACACACCACCTCTTGGAACCTTAGATCCACATCTGAAAACCTCCTGGCCGTTCCTCGAACCAGACTGAAAACCAAAGGGGACAGGGCCTTTCAGACTATTGCACCCAGACTTTGGAACAGTCTGCCTTCAAATCTCCATCTCTCTAACACTGTAGAGGTCTTTAAAAATCATCTAAAATATCACCTTTCATCCAGGCGTTCCCTCCCTAAATGTTTCAAAAAGATGGCTTTGTTCGGGTTCACATCTTCACTTTGTTTATACTCATGGTTTTATTTTCTACTTTATCACTGCTATTGTTTTTCTGATGTTTTTATTTGTTAGATGTATTTGCCCTGATCTTTATCATGTTGTACAGCACTTTGTGAGGTGGGTTAGGGTTAGCCTAACCCTAACCCAATATCTGTGAAAGGCGCTCTATAAATAAACTTTTACTTCCTTACTTACACACACACCCACCCTAACACACACACACACACACACACACACACACCATAACACACACACACACACACACACACACACACACACTCCAGTTCTGCGGTTTATTTTCCAGACTTGCAGATGAACCTTCGCCCAGAGCCTGCATGAAACATGATAATAGACATTCTGCTGGTCTATTGATTGGACAGCACATGGCTTTAAAAAGCTTGTCTTACGTTACGATGCTGGCCTCTAGATGCTCGGACAGTGAATGGTCGTATTAGATCAGGATGCAGCTTTGGCATTGACTTCTTTTATATGTGCCTGTAGTCCTTTATATACTCCTGACATGTTGGCAGCATTATCATAACACTGCCCCTGCAGTTTGCAATGTCAATGTTCATTTCTCCCAAAACCTTGAGTACAAGCTCACAAAGCTTCCCCAGTATGGCTCTCTATGGGAAGAAATCTAAGAAAGCGTTCCTGGGATTGCCCTTCAGGTGACACATATCTCAGAATAAATGTCAACTGATCAAGGTGGGAAACATCTGGTGTGGAGTCAACAGAGATGAAATAGTATTTGGCCATGTTTACTTCACCGACTATTTCAGACAGAACACGATCACCCATCAGTTGAATAAACTCTTCACATATTTTAGAAGATAGATATGAAGGTGTTCCTGCACCTGCATTTCCAGATTTCTCTATGTGAGACTTCAAAAAGGGATCAAACTCGCTGATTAACTCCAGAAGGCCCAGGTAATTACCATTATCAGTCCTGCCAAAAACATGACAAGATCCTCTAAGAGCAAGTCCTCTCTCTGCCAAAAACTTCACAAAAGACACAACTCTTCTCAAAACTTCAGTCCAATATGCACTCTCAGATTCAAATTGTTTTTCCAGCTCTGTATCTATCCTTCCAGCAGCTGACCCAAGTGTGATATATGTTAGCATAGCTTTTCTGTGATGTTCACTGTTTTCATGCTCTTTCATCCGGTTTGTGGCATGTTTCCAGTCACTGAAACCAGTTTCAAAGCACGATTTGCTTTTAGCATCACTGAAAATGCAGCATGCAAAACAAAACACAGCTCCGGTAGATGGAGAGTAAAGCAGCCACTGTCTTTGGCCCACCATTGGCGAGTCTGCGTTTAAAGTGCAGTCTGGAGAAGAACTGCTTCTGCTGTTTGTACACTCGTTCGGACGCTTTAAAATTTACGTGCATGTGTTGGCAGCTCTGCGGTCCTCGCTCAGCCCAGTAGGCACGCACAGATGCATCACATTTTCCCCAGCAAGCTGGATCCGTACTGTAACAAGGTTCATCCAAAGTTTCAATCCGTGGCCCAGACGCACTTTCGGTCGCCAATTTTCCACAATCACTCTCCGATGGGAAAAGATAATCCATGGAGGACGTGGTGGTCTCAGATGCTTCCAGGTTGAGCGTCTCTGCTGCCGGAACATCAGCCGCGGATTCAGTCACCAATTTTCCACAATCACTCACTGACAGGAAAAGATAATTCATGTTGTTGGACGTGGTTTCAGCAGGTGCCATCGATGTCGCCGCACACTGGGGTGTGTCAGGCTGCAAACGCCCGCCGTGATGTAAGAAGTGTGAAAAAACTTGGACCAATTATAAGCAGTCATGACAGATGTTTGCCAAAACAAATCCCAGTGCTTCTCAGCTAAATGGTAGCATCTTGTCTGAGAATTACATATAAAAATAAAAATGTTGTTTGGACCGAGGGCGGGGCCTCCAGCAAGCAGGGGCCCAGGGCTGTAGCCCAGGTAAGCCCATGCGAAAGTCCGGGGGTGGCGATAAGGCTGAAGGAGAGATGCTAGATCTAACCTTATTGACTTTGTCCACAAAGAAAGACAAAGAAAGATGGTGTTAAACAGCACCTTGGGGTTCCCTTTGCTCTGGGACACCAGGATGGAGAAATAGGAAACCCTAGCGTCTCTGACTGCTGTTTTTGAGGATGTCAGAAGATCCTTTAGGTGCAGCAGGTGGACATGGAGATGGGTTTTCTTCCACAAACGCTCAATTTTCCTGCATTGGCGCTTCAGGCTGCGAAGGCTGTCATTAAACCAGGGAGTAGAGTTCACTGAAGGAACTGATCTGGTTCTGACAGGACAGATGTTGTCCAGAATGGAGAGGCAGTGCTCGTTGAACTGAGAAGTTAAGGAATCTGGGTCGTTATCAGAAGAACAGGGTGGATCAAAAGCAGCAGAACATTAGCTAGCTGTGCTCTCATTAAGAAAACGAGAACTAACCAGACGGCGAGCAGGAGGTGGGGACGCAGAAACTGACAAGTTAAAGAAAATGCAATGGTGATCTGAAATATAAACGTCCTCAGGACAAACACTGTCAGCATTTAGACTCAGGGTAAAAACAAGGTCTAGAGTGTACCCCCTGGTGTGTGTGGGGCCAGAAACATGCTGGATAAAGCCGAAGGAGTCCATAAGGCTGGAGAAACTCATGGCAAAGTGATCAGAGGGATCATCAACGTGGATGTTAAAGTCACCAACAATCACCAGTCTGGACAGCTTCACAGTGGAGGATAGAAAGTCAGGAGCAAGGTGGAAAAGAGGTGGTTAGTGGAAAAAAGTTTGAAAAGGTGGCCGGTGACCACGCCTAAGCCAAGCACAGGCACCATCTTGTTGATCATTTATCACATGTAAAGTGCAGATATGATGTCGTGTCGGTTTCCTTATTATTGCATCATCTGGTATTAATAGTACTCTGCTGTCTGCTCACGTTCCTTCTTTATATTTGCTATTATGTGCTTTATTACGGCTGCTTTTGATATAAAGCAGCTTTCATTATGTCTAAAAGAGTCGTCATTTCTGACTAAACAACAGCCCCAACAAATCACCACCAAGTTAACACTTCATCTGAACATCCAACTCTTTATAAGCAGATTAAACCTACAATCACACATAAATGGAACATTATAGTAATTTAGATTATTTTTACACGTTTAAAATAAAAGCAGCTTTTATGGTAGAATGTCCCAAAGTGTTTCCCAGAGTTCTCATTCATCTGCACCGACTGCCTGGATGGAGAGGACTCCTGCTATCCAGGATCCAGAGATAAAGGTTGGAGCAGGTGGAGGAGCATTCCCGCCTTCCTCTGGGGTTATAAAGGCCAACACTGATCACACCGGCTCTGCTTTGTCCTGCTGGGTAATGGATGAATGGATGAAATGAATCAACCATTTGCTTGACCATTTTAAACAGAACCCAGTCTAGTTCTTTCATTGGAAAATGCCAACGCTTCATGCAGAGTAAACAGAGGTTAGCAAGGCTAGTGGAAAAAGTGATGATCTGAAAGTGTTTGTTCCTAATGCCAGTCCCAAATCAGCACCAGGACATGTAATGTTTCGCATCATTCTTGTCATGATGAACCCATCAGTGCAACTTTTTACATTTTTTTCCCCAGTTTATTCTCCAGATATTAAAGTCTAAGGAACACTTTCAACAGGAGCTGAAGTCCAATAATCTTGTTGACAGATTATATTTAGGCGTCCAGGTGTGCTTGTTCCACGTTACTGTTTTACTAATCAACATGGACGCAGTCCTCACAGAGCATGAGCTCCCACCTTCAGGTGCTGGCGGATGATGCCAGTTTAAGTCCTCATGAGAAGTCATTAGTTGGTTTAGATATTTATGGCTTCTGAAGAGGAAGATGCTGTCAGGAAGAGGAGGAGGGGGGTGCTCAAATAAATGTGCCAGTGAAAATATGAATATGAAAATGTGCTCTGATCCAGCGATTGAATTATTCAGCTCGACCTTCATGCCTACTGCCACTCTTGTTCCATTGCCTAAGGCAGATCAAGTTGCTCTCTCGTTGGCATGGTCTGGAATACATCAGCAGACAACAGAAGTTGCACTTCCTCAGCATTTGGAGAAAATTGAGGTGTAGAGTCAGGAAAAGGAAACAATGGACGTCTAGAAAATTCCTGAAGAACACACATCAGCAGCTACTGAGAAGCTCTTAGCCTGCCAGAAACGAACTGAGCGCGATCAACAAAACACTTTCTCTCCCAGACGTTTGAGTATTTCTCAACTCCATCTTCTAAAAACACTGGAGTTCAAACTAAGTTCAGAGCTTGTTGTCAGCATGAGAACATGGCACCTTCTATCGGTGTCTGACAGCGTGAGCGTCCTGCCACTGTGACCTGACTGATCGTGCACCCTGGCTACTTGACAGGGGGATGTCCCCTTAGCTGACTGGTTAGCGACCGTAACTCTCACCCAGGGGTCTGGGAATCGAATCCCGCCCAGACTATCATCTCTCCACCTTGTCACATTTGTCCCGCCCCTAGGCAAGGTCACCAATCAGAGAAAAGACAAATGACAGCTACACCTTCATGCAAAGATACTTGTACTGTTAGCGCAGGCGTGGGGAACGTTTTCAATGAAAAGATGATTCGTCTTAGGCTCAATGTCGTGACGATGTGTTGTGTCTGCCCAGGTAGAGCTTAGTTAAACGTGGTTCTGGGTTCTTCTTCAGCTTAAATCAGACTTCATGAGTTTGAAGTAGTGTCCTTGAGCAAGATACTTAACCCCCTTGGCTGCAGGTGGTGGTCACAGGGACCGGTGGCACCAGTGTTCGGCAGCCTCGCCTCTGTCAGGGCGCCCCAGGGCAGCTGTAGCTACATCGTAGCTCATCACCACTAGTGTGTGTATGACTGATTGTGTTGTGAAGCACCTCGGGGGGTTGTAGAACCCTAGGAAGGCCCTACACCAGGGGTGTCAAACTCAAACTCACACGGGGCCGAAATGAAACTCTGGGACGGAGTCGAGGGCCAAACTTAATATTTTTTGAAAAAGTGACGGCAAATTTGTACATTTTCTTTATCAACATATGCAATTTTGAACCTTTAAATATGGAAACAAACATATTTCTGCATTAACACTGAATGTGGAATAACCAAATTACACACGAGCAAGTCAGTTTTAAATAAAACACATCAGTGGTATTCATTACTTGTGGTGTATTCAGTATTTTTAAAATCTATTCAGGATTTATGTTCTTGTTTATTCATTTTTCTAATTTTTTATTCTCCTTTTTTCTCCTGTAATACGTGTCATCGCTGCTGTGACGTCTAGCTTTCCCCACTGAGGAACAATAAAGGGATTTTCTATTCTATTCATCTATCTGCAGCCTTTCCACTTCCTGTTTACTGTAGGTTAAATCTTTTCTCACGGGCCAACAAAAAAATAAAATATCATTTTATCTTAAATGAAAATGCAACATCTCACCTGTTAACTTTCATGTTTTGGAGCAGAAAAAGAGCAGAAAACCAACATATTTAAAGCTCAGTTTGCTCCACTGGTTTACTGTGATGCTCACCTGTTCCAGCCAGATACCTGCATCATGGGGTTGATCTGAGCTGAGGAGGAGACTCCTGTTGTTTTGTTCATCTTCATCATAATAATGACAACATTAGATGACAACAGCTGCTCACATGTGTTTGTGCTGATGAACATGTCTGAGCAGCTTGACCACGTTGTTGTGTGTCGGGGAGGAAACACAACCACAGCAGCCACAGAGCCGTGCTGGTTTGAGCGTGTCGCTGCTCGCTGGAGTTATATCAGCTCTGTCTGGACGTTAGTAGGAAAACTTTCTCTTTCTGTCGTGAACACATTACTGAGCGGCTAGAATCTCCGTTTCTGGGCTTCAACGTCAGAAAACAGCTGAGTGAACTCGGCGCTGAGTGAGAGGAGTGTAGTTTGTCCGAGACAGAGGAGCTGCAGACACCGGCAGCCGGCGCTGAAAAAACACAAAGGAGGGGGCTTCGTCGGCTCCGCGCTGACGCCGCAAAGCATCATGGGAGTTGAAGTATTTGCTGTAAAATCGGCCAGCGGGCCAGTTTTAATATATTTTTGATATTTATCTCGCGGGCCACATAAAAATGCTCCGCGGGCCGCATCTGGCCCGCGGACCTTGACTCTGACATATGTGCCCTACACAGACACAGGCCATTTACATGAAGTGTAGAGATAACTGTTGGTAACTCAGATTGGGATGTTTGATAACAACAAAAAAGTCTGAGCAACTTTTATGTTTAATATAAATTCAGTGTCGGATGTAAGAGTGAATTATCACACGGCTCTTCTTCTATAGAAAAGAGCCGTGAGACGGGCCAGGAGAAGTTTAGAACAGGAAAAGTCTGACATGTCAAGAGTGTCACCGAGGCTTCGAGGAAACCCGAGCAGCAGATTCTCAGATGGAAGCAGCTCCAATGCCTGACCGGCCTTTCCTGCAGCCGCCTCACTCCCACCAGGGTTTAATGTGATGTGGCATTCTGAGGCACCGATAAAAAGTCAGACATTTCTAACGTCAGTGCATCGCTTTGAGACCATAATGCATCAGATTGAGCTGCTAGACAGTTTTCAGGTTGAAAGTGAGAAGAGGCTGCAGCTCCTGAACACAACTGCAGCTCTGCTGCTGTGGCCCCTGAGCCTGAGAGCAGTGGACTCAGTAGTCTCCTTTAAACTCACCTGTTCAGGCTTTGGTGGGACCTTCATGACGTCCCTCTCCTTGTTCTGCTCTTATTCCGCCTTTCCCAGCATCCACTGGTTTCCCTCTTTCCCATTCCTTTTCTCTCTCCCTTTTCTTACATTTGTTAATAACAATTTCAATATTTTTCTCATTTTAAAGATACTGTTAATCATTTTTGAAATCGTTTTAATATTCTAACATTTGTTTCCGTGAAGCGCCTCATGACTTTTATCTTGATAAGCGCGATATAAAAGATTTCTTTCTCTGAGATCATATCAGTGGTTTTGGAACACAGAAATCTGAATATTGCACATTGTTACTGTTACGTACAGTTCCCCTTTTCGGCCCCAAGATGGCCTCAGTTGCTTCTGCCTCTGTCTCCTGGTGCCCAGCTGTAGGCAATCTGACAATCACCTGGTTCAGCTGTCAAAAGCTTCGCTCCTGCTCTCTGTCAGGGAGAAGGTACAGGGAAGTTTGGACACGGAAGTGTTCTCACTGCTCTCTTCTCCTCGTGTGCTTGTGTGGTTGCTTCGTGGTAATTTGGTAAATTCGTGGATTAGACTCTGGATAATTAGGATTTCGGATAATTTGACTTTGGACTGGCCTTTGACTCCCCCTTTTGGATTTCCCCTGAGCGTCTCTGCTTAACAGGACGTCTCTTGTTTAGTAATTGTAAATATATTGAGTTTAGGGTTTTGTGTACATATATTGAATAGTTTAGTTAAATATTTTCTCCTCCCAGCCCTTTTGGCTTGGCGCTTTATGTTTAACCTTTTCCCTTTTGTAGGCTATTTGTGTTAATAAAAATCCTTTGTTTGAGACACAAATTACTCTGTTTATTATTTACCTACACACCACATCTCTTACTCCCTCTACCACATCACTCCTGGCGAGCTGAGGGACGTAACAGAGTGGGGGCTCGTCTGGGATTTTTCCATTTTATCCCGTGTTTTTAGTGTGTATTACAATATTAACCTTGTTTTTTGTGTCCCTTAGAGACAGAGTAATGGCTACCTTTGACCTGTCTGTGTTTGTGATGGCTCCGTCGTGTCGGCTGCTGGAGAGTTGCCGCAAAGCTGATCTGCAGCAGGTTGCCAACCACTTCAGTTTATTAGTCCCGAAGCAGATAGATAAGGATGCACTTCGCCAGCTGGTGGTGGATTATTTGGAGACTCAGGGATTCTACCTCCGCCTTCCCCTCCTGGTGTATCACCGCCTTCGTCGGATGAAGAACGGGAACGGCCTGACACAATGATGGAGACCCATGCCGCTGAAGGATCTCCACCCACTTCCACTTCGCCTGAAGCTAGCCCTTCACGCTCCCCGCTAACCAGCGCTCGGCTCCAGCTACGCCTCGCTTGCCTTAAACTACAGGCTGAGGAAAAGACGCTTGAAAAAACTCTGACACGAAACTGAGTTGAAATGTATGGACACTGAGGTTCGCCTCCAAGAGATAGAGCTACAGATGAGGACTCTGGAAGCCGCCGCTTCCCCGAACCAGATGGCTGCCGACCGTCCTCCGCCCTCATCTTCACCTCCACCTGCTCTGCACCGAGACCCCTCACCATCTTCGCCCGGTTCCCATCGATTTGTCACGGACTACCGTAAATTAAATGCAGCTACGGTACCTGATTTGTTCCCTTTACCTCGGGTAGAGGACTGTGTTGACAGTGTGGGAGCTGCCACTTTCGTTTCAAGACTTGACCTCCTAAAGGGTTATTGGCAGGTCCCTTTAACCCTGTTCGCCTCTAAGGTTTCAGCGTTTGTGACCCCGGATAATTTGCTACAGTATACTGTGTTACCATTTGGCTTACGAAATGCCCCGGCCACCTTTCAGCAACTAGTAAATCAAGTTCTGGGTGGGGTGGCAGTGCCTATTTAGATGACATTGTTATCTATACCTCAACCTGGGAAAGTCTTGTTCAAACCTTGCACACAGTATTGAATCGCCTTAAGTCCGATAATCTCACTTTGAACTTAGCTAAATGTGAGTTTGTAAAAGCTACGGTTCGCTATTTGGGTAAAGAAGTGGGCCATGGAAAAGTAAAAGCCCTCTCAGATAAAATCCAGGCCATGGTGTCCTTTTCACCTCCCACGACTCGCCATGCGCTCCGACGATTTCTAGGTATGGCTGGGTTTTAAGGATGTTTTTGTCGGAACTACTCTGTTGTGGCTCAACCGCTGACCAACATGTTGAGTCCTCGTATCCCCTTCTCATGGACGCCTGAATGTCAAAATGCTTTTGTTTAGTTGAAAAACTTGTTGTGCTGTGCTCCTGTTTTAGCAGCTCCAGACCTCACACAACCCTTTAAGCTGGAAGTCGACGCCAGCCAAACTGGTGCGGGAGCTGTCCTCATCCAAGAGGATACAGATGGGCTTGATCACCCTGTCTGCTATTTCTCACGGAAGTTCAACCAGGCACAGTTAAACTATGCAACCATCGAGAAGGAAACATTAGCATTCATCTGGGCTTTGCAGCATTTCCATGTCTATGTTGTGAACAGTAAATTTACAACTAGGGATGGGTACCTTTGACATTTGAATCGATCCGGTACTAATTCCCGGTACCTACGAGTCGATACCGGTACTTAACGGTACCAATTTTCGATACTTTTGAGTGTTTATTATTTTAATTCTCTTTTATAATTAAAAATATATTTTTCTCAATATATAACCATATTTGGTAACTATCACGATAAATAACATACAACTGTTTGTATTTTAACATCGTCCTTGTAGTTTTATAAGCTGATAATTAAACTGAAGCAAACATCTTTACTGTGAACTAAATTTACTGTGTATCTTCATTCCTTTTGCCGTCCTTTTTCATTTGATTTTTCCTACTGGGAAGTTAGAATTTCCGAGGAGAAAGCGAACGCACCATTAGCTGATAACAACGGTGGCAATGGAAGCTAACATATCAAGCTAACGTTATCTTTAACGGTTTATTTAGCTGCTGGACCAGATTAAAACGATGATGCCTCAAACTTAGATCGTTGTCACAGGTTTTACCTTCACCTAATCACCCGTCGCATTTAGTAAAGTAAAGCCAAACTTTAGAGCGCGTTCATGTTCTTCTAGTCGGAAATTCGGAGTTCCGAGGAGAAAGCGAACGCACCATTAGCGAAACGGAAGCTAACAAATCAAGGTAACGTTATCTTAAACATTTTATTTACCTACTGGAGCAGATTAAGATGAGGATGTCTCACTTAGATCGTTGTCTGTCGCTAGTTTCATCACCCAGTTACCCATCACATTTAGTGAAGTGGACCCAAGCTTTAGCGTGCGTTCTTTCTACCATGCTTGCTCTGTTTACAACGGGCTCGCAGGGACCGGCGACATAACGCTCTTGCGCATGCGCAACTGTCTTGGCAGTACCGAAACGAGGCACCGTTTGAAATGACGTGAATCGGTGTTCGGTCGGTACTATGGAATTCGGTCGGTACCTTAAAAAGTACCGAATTCGGTACTCATCCCTATTTACAACTCATCTTCACAGATCACAACCCCCTCGTATTCCTGTCTCGCATGTACAACCACAACCAACGGCTGATGCGGTGGGCTTTGGTACTGCAGGAGTTCACTGTGGAGATTCGGCACAAGAAGGGCACTGACAACGTTACTGCTGACGCTTTGTCCCGGGTTTTAACTTCAGAGGCTCCCTTGTAGGTTTTTTTGTCAGATGTAAGATCACATACAAGGCTAGTGTTGTTAGCTTGCGCTAACATCTCGGGAACACTCCGCAGCGCTGGGGAACAGCGCTGTGCGATATTTCGTGTTTAATCTGCCTGCCTTCTGTGATCCAGGGATAGTTTAGCTAGGTAGTTTTTGTATGTGTTAGATAGCGGGAGACCGCACTTTAAATGTTGGTCTTTTTAAGCCCCCCATTCATTTTCTTAAGCGCGGGGGGGGGGTATGTACAGTGCCCCTTTTCGGCCACAAGATGGTCTCAGTAACTTCTGCCTCTGTCTCCCGGTGCCCAGCTGTAGGCAATCTGACAATCACCTGGTTCAGCTGTCAAAAGCTTCGCTCCTGCTCTCTGTCAGGGAGAAGGTACAGGGAAGTTTGGACACGGAAGTGTTCTCACTGCTCTCTTCTCCTCGTGTGCTTGTGCGGTTGCTTCGTGGTAATTTGGTAAATTTGTGGTTTAGACTCTGGATAATTAGGATTTCGGATAATTTGACTTTGGACTGGCCTTTGACTCCCCTTTTTGGATTTCCCCTGAGCGTCTGCTTAACAGGACGTCTCTTGTTTAGTAATTGTAAATACATTGAGTTTAGTGTTTTGTGTACATATATTGAATAGTTTAGTTAAATATTTTCTCCTCCCAGCCCTTTTGGCTTGGCGCTTTATGTTTAACCTTTTCCCTTTTGTAGGCTATTTGTGTTAATAAAATCCTTTGTTTGAGACACAAATTACTCTGTTTATTATTTACCTACACACCGCATCTCTTACTCCCTCTACCACATCACTCCTGGCGAGCTGAGGGACGTAACAGTTACACAAAACCATATTGATTTCTTTATTTACTGGAAAAGCAGACTTTTTATTTGAATGCTTGCCTGAAAAACTGAACCAAAACAAACTAGTTAAAGTTTTCACTGATAATTCCTGCTTCTGAAAATAACTACTATTTGATCCCATCATCATGGTCTGCGAGTCCGTTAAGCCTTCACTTACACTTATACAAGCTGGAAATATAAACACAGGGAAAAGAACCTTAGATGATGCATGATACAGCATTATGTTGCCTTTAGGGTTGAGAATCACGCTCCATCAGATGCTGTTGTGGCACTTAAAGGCAAATTCACATCAGCCTGACTCTTCACGACGACATCCATCTCCTACATTCTGCCAAACACAAACAATAATAAAAAAAAGTCCAACCAATGTCTCATTTTTATTACAACCTGTCAAGGATTTTATCAATATGTTTATCAATAACCCATTTCCTGTAGTGAAGGGAGAAGGAGACAATGAACAACAAGTCAAACAGTTATAACTGTGGCAAGATGCCCCGAACATCTGTTCACAGACTTTATTTAAACAGAAAGATAAGAATGGGAGTGAGGTCATTGTGTGAGAGAGAGAGAGTATCAGTGTGTGTAGGAGCGAGACAAGAATGTGTGTGTGTGTGTGTGTGTGTGTCCGTATGAGAAGAACAGTGTGGGTGTGTCTGAGTAAGTGAGCATGCAGAAGCATAGAGCAATACATTTACATTCAGTTGATTTAGTCCATGATCAAGAATTAATAAACATAAATGTTTCCATGACACAACCTCTGAATTACCAAACGTCAGAAGACAAAAGGGCTCAGGGAGCACAAGCAAACGCACGGTTGATTTCTGAGCGGATAAAACACACAACTTAAATATCACCGGGTCACAGCTTGTGCAAAAGGAAAATGCTTAATGTGGTCCAACTCTAACTGCATTTCAATCAGCACTCATCTTGAGCTGCACTTTCCAGGTTAATTATTTCCTGAGCTGAATCCTTAATGAGGCCGACCGTTAACACAGAAACAGAAATCAGCTCAAACTTCAGCTACTTGTGGAAAAGCTGTGTGACAGTTTTAGAGGAAGGTGTTTATAGTTATTATTAGTCAAACTGCATTCAGAGGAGCCCTGCAGGTCTGTAATGGAATGAACCTGCTTACCAAAGGTTGGCTCAACACTGGAACGCCTGCTCCTCTGGAGCAGAATCAATGCAGGTTCTTCTTCTATCTCCAAAAGGTAAGGTTGCAGAAAAGACAACAATTCCACTGAATATTTGACCAACCCAGCGAGATGTTCGGTTGGCTTCCTTCTACTCCTTCCCCACATCTGCCACGCAGTGAGGAAACTCACAGCAGTTAGCTGTTGGAAAACAAAGAGCTCTCTCTCCACATGCTGCCTTGTTTGTCAGTTCAGATGTCTGTGTGTCGTGAACAGCAGGTGACCGGAGCAACAAAACAAAAAGAAGATTAGTTCCCACTGTGTGTTGTCTTTTGAGATTTCAGATGTAAATGATCTAAAGACGTGGAGCAGACATGAACTCATCCGCCCACCGTACGCAGCTTGGTCATGTGAGGACCGGGCTCGCCTGATGTCTGCTGAAACTGATTTTAGTGAGGACGGTTCAAGCCAGGGGCAGAGATGAGGATTTAAAAGAAACACGAAGGCACTTATCTTTATTCCTATCTCTGCCACAAATCCACAGAAGTGGTTTTGTTGATAGCAAGCTGACATGGGACTCATCGGTCTCCCTGCGGCTATCGCACCTCTCACAGGGACCGGGCAGAAAACAGACTCTGGAGCGCGTGCAACGTGTTGGTTCAGTGGTAGGAAAGGTACACACACACACACACACACACACACACACACACACACACACGGGTTATTTCATCCCCGACAGGAGGCGTTAAAATGTGAAGGAGGGGGTAACATAAGAAACATGATAGTGGGTTTAATTGTCATGAAAGGCTCTAAAAACAAGGAAAAACAGATGGTGAGCATCATCAAAATGCTAAATGAAAAATTCTCCAAAAGGTTAACAATTAAAAGACAACTTTAGAATTAAATATTTGGTTAAATATGTGTTGCAACTTTTACTGAAACTGAAAATGTTTTCAAATCCACACAGTTGATAAAAGTCTTAAAACCAGAACAGAGTTAGCCTTTAAAATCCCAAATCCACAGATCATTACTCAGTCAACTATGTTGACATCAACACAAGATCCCTTGAACTCCTCAGAGTTCAAACTTTTTAAGTTAAAACTCATCAGTTTGAAGGGGTTTAAAACAAAATGAGGCCTGGAGGAAAGCAGAAGTCAGACTGCTGAAGACAGCCTTTTATCCCAGGTGTGGGTCGTCAGCAGGATGCAGCTCAGCTGTGCTCCTCAGCAGCCTGGAGGAGGAGGGGCGGTGTCAGCTGATCACCGGGGCTGGTGATCCGGGCTCCTCGTGAAGAGGCCAGGCTGGTGGCCAAAACACACACACACACACACACACACACACACACACACACGCACGCACGCACGCACGCACGCACGCACGCACGCACGCACGCACACACACACTTACTTTTTGCTGGGGTGTCCTATACAAAGTGAAAACAAGCCCTTGTTGCTCTGGTATACTTTACACCCGTGTGATGCATATCTGCCTGGAGGAGCGTCCAGAAGATGTGGAGATGGGGAAGGAGAAATGAATAAAGAGAAGGGATTTTTCAGGAGGAAGAAAACACCAGTGCACAAGGACAGCCATATAAAACATGCACCTTATCAGTGCTCTGCCTGAAATTAATCTCGTAGCTTTGATTTATATTTCAAAAGCTGTTTTTTTCTATTTCCTCAGACAACTGTGGCTTAATCTCCACCACATGTGTGTTTGTTTCAAGTCCCACAGCAAAATGAATGACTTAGAAAGATGTTTTAGCAGAGCTAATCTAATCCCATTCATTCTGTTAACATGTGCAGAATGAACATCTACTCATGAAGTCCTGAGAGTCTTTTACACCTCAGAGGGATTTCTTGTTGTGATCATTAATGTAAATAAATATTTCACGTTCCTAATGAGACATTTCAGTTTTCTCTCTTTCATTCTTCAAGGTCCGACAAAGCTACGACATGTTGCTGATCACTTTTAGGTGTCCTGAAAGCCTGACCTCAGAATCACAGGAAGAAGAAGAAGAAGAAGAAGAAGAAGAAGAAGAAGAAGAAGAAGAAGAAGAAGAAGAAGAGAAGAAGAAAATATCATTTCTGTAGACTTTGGGAACCAGCTTGTCTGGGAGATTGCTTTGAAGGAGCTCAGGATGTGCTGAAGAGGAGAGATCCTTCAGCCGTGTCACTCAACAGAAAATGTGTGTTCGGGTTTGTCTCATAGCCTTCCTCTTTCAACATCATTTGCATCACATTGTTCTGAGCACCAACTCATCGCACCTCTAAAATCTTCCTCCTTACTCTTGACACGTTCCTGCTGGTACCAACTTACCGGTTGGAGATGATTACATTTTAGGAGCAGTGACACAACGTTACTAAAACGATCTTTTCCCATGGATATGAGTTTCTTTGTTGTTGGTCTACTGACTCAAGAGCCAAATCTCTGACAGGCGCCACTGCCTCCAGTGTTTACAGTCCTTGGTGTATTGCTGCCTACTCAGAGATGATGCTGATGGGTTTTCCATGGAGGAAGATCAGGCAATAAGCCAATCCTGCTGACATTCACAGTAAAACCAGTTCTCTCATATCCAGCAGTCCTTTGCTAAAGCCCCCTCTGAATCTGATGTGAGGTTTGCATTGATCAGACCTCTCTGGGTGAAGGTGCTCTCCTGTTAAAGAGGTTTATTGTACTGCTGAGGTGCAAACTGCGTTAGTTTAAGGGTGTGCATTCCTGACTGTGCCACTACTCTCACTCATGTTGCTCCTGATTAGGAAAAAGGACAGAAGTGTTAGAACAGTTTGGCACAAATAAGCCGAGGGTGTTTGTAACTGCACGAAGGCCACTGCTAAGAGGAATATTGATATCAATGTGTGTGTGCGTGTGTGTGTGTGTGTGTGTGTGTGTGCGCGCGCGCACCCGTGCGTGTGTGTTCCTGCACGTGTGAAGCAGTGTGAACCTCTACAAGAACTCAAACTCTCGGTGTGTCTCCATCTCTGCATGTGTGAGTGGCAGTGTGGACAAGGAGATCTGGAGTTCAGATGAGATTGAGAGATGAGATTCTTTATCCCTTATGAAGCAGCTGAGGGTCAGACTACCCATGAAGACAGCTAAGGGTCCCCACCGGGTGCACTCACTCAATGCCAGTCTGTGATGAGTCTGTCACTCACCTCCAGAAGTCCCTCCATCTCTTCACTGCTCACATGCTGCTCAGCTGTGTTACTGACCGGCAAATAATGAGTAGTGACAGCCAAGGACAGCCCTGCGCTCGGCTTCACACTTGGAATCCAGTCAGCATGGAACGCTGCATCCCAGCCACACAAGTGGAAAAGATCGCAGGCAGGCAAATGTAAAATTCATTAGACGGACAGGTCCGCTTGGATGGCCAAAGCAAGACATGTGCTAGGTACTTAATATTAGTAGTCAACTAGCTAGTTAATGTCAGTAGTCATCTAGCAAGTTAATATTAGTAGTCAGCTAGCTAGTTAATAGTAGTCATTTAGCTAGTTTATATTAGCAGTCATCTAGCTAGTTAATGTTAGTAGTCTACTAGCTAGTTAATAATAGTAGTCATTTAGCTAGTTAATATTTGTAGTCATCTAGCTAGCTATTAATAGTAGTCATTTAGCTAGTTAATATCAGTAGTCATCTAGCTAGTTAATATCAGTAGTCATCTAGATAGTTAATGTTAGTAGTAAACTAGCTAGTTAAAATTAGTAGTCAACTAGCTAGTTAATATTTGTAGTCATCTGGCTAGTTATTAATAGTAGTCATTTAGCTAGTTAATATCAGTAGTCATCTAGCTAGTAATATTAGTAGTCATTTGGCTAGTTAATATCAGTAGTCATCTAGCTAGTAATATTAGTAGTCATTTAGCTAGTTAATATTAGTAGTCATCTAGCTAGTTATTAATAGTAGTCATTTAGCTAGTTAATATCAGTAGTCATCCAGCTAGTAATATTAGTAGTCATTTAGCTAGTTAATATCAGTAGTCATCTAGCTAGTAATATTAGTAGTCATTTAGCTAGTTAATATTAGTAGTCATCTAGCTAGTTAATATCAGTAGTCATCTAGATAGTTAATGTTAGTAGTAAACTAGCTAGTTAATATTAGTAGTCATCTAGCTAGTTATTAATAGTAGTCATTTAGCTAGTTAATATCAGTAGTCATCTAGCTAGTAATATTAGTAGTCATTTAGCTAGTTAATATCAGTAGTCATCTAGCTGGTAATAATAGTAGTCATTTAGCTAGTTAATATTAGTAGTCATCTAGCTAGTTAATATCAGTAGTCATCTAGATAGTTAATGTTAGTAGTAAACTAGCTAGTTAAAATTAGTAGTCAACTAGCTAGTTAATATTAGTAGTCATCTAGCTAGTTAATAGTAGTCATTTAGCTAGTTAATATTAGCAGTCATCTAGCTATTTAATATTAGTAGTCATCTAGCTAGTTAATGTTGGTAGTCATCTAGCTAGTTAATATTAGTAGTCATCTAGCTAGTTAATAATAGTAGTCATGTAGCTAGTTAATATTAGTAGTCATCTAGCTAGTTAATATTAGTAGTCATCTAGCTGGTTATTAATAGTAGTCATTTAGCTAGTTAATATCAATAGTCATCTAGCTAGTTGATATTAGCAGTAATATAGCTAGTTAATACTGGTAGTCATCTAGCTAGTTAATATTAGTAGCCATCTAGCTAGTTTTTAAAAGTAGTCATTTCGCTAGTTAATATCAGGAGTCATCTAGCTAGTTGATATTAGTAGTAATATAGCTAGTTAATATTAGTAGTCATCTAGCTAGTTAATATAAGTAGTCATCTAGCTAGTTAATAATAGTAGTCATATACCTAGTTAATGTTAGTAGTGATCTAGATAGTTAATAATAATAGTCATCTAGCTAGTTAGTAATAGTAGTCATTTAGCTAGTTAATAATAGTAGTCATTTAGCTAGTTAATATTAGTAGCCATCCAGCTAGTTAATATCAGTAGTCATCTAGCTAGTTAATATTGGTAGTCATCTAGCTAGTTAATATCAGTAGTCATCTACCTAGTCAATATTAGTAGTCATCTTGCTAGTTTATAATATTATTCATTTAGCTTGTTAATATTAGTAGTCATCTAGCTAGTTAATAATAGTAGTGATCTAGATAGTTAATAATAGTTGTCATCTAGCTAGTTAATAACAGTAGTCATCCAGCTAGTGAATAATAGTAGTCATCTAGCTGGTTAATAATAGTAGTAATTTAACTTAGTTAATATTAGTATTCATCTAGCAAGTTAATATGAGTAGTCATCTAGCTAGATAACATTAGTAGTCCTCTAGCTAGTTATTAGTAGTAGTGATCTAGCTAGTTAATATCAGTAGTCATCTAGCTAGTTAATATTAGTAGTCATCTAGCTAGTTAATTTTAGTAGCCATCTAGCTAGTTAATAATAATAGTCATCTAGCTAGTTAATAATAGTAGTCATTTAGCTAGTTAATAATAGTAGTCATCTAGCTGGTTATTAATAGTAGTCATTTAGCTAGTTAATATCAGTAGTCATCTAGTTAGTTGATATTAGTAGTAATATAGCTAGTTAATATTAGTAGTCATCTAGCTAGTTAATAATTGTCATCTACCTAGTTAATGTTAGCAGTGATCTAGATAGTTAATAATAATAGTCATCTAGCTAGTTAGTAATAGTAGTCATTTAGCTAGTTAATAATAGTAGTCATTTAGCTAGTTAATATTAGTAGTCATCTAGCTAGTTAATATTAGTAGTCATCTAGCTAGTTATTAATAGTAGCCATCTAGCTAGTTAATAAAAATAGTCATCTAGCTAGTTAATAATAGTAGTCATTTACCTAGTTAATATTAGTAGTCATCTAGCTAGTTAATATTAGTAGTCATGCAGCTAGTTATTAATAGTAGCCATCTAGCTAGTTAATAATAGTAGTCATTTAGCTAGTTAATAATAGTAGTCATTTAGCTAGTTAATAATAGTAGTCATCTAGCTAGTTAATATTAGTAGTCATCTAGCTAGTTATTAATAGTAGCCATCTAGCTAGTTAATATCAGGAGTCATCTAGCTAGTTGATATTAGTAGTAATATAGCTAGTTAATATTAGTAGTCATCTAGCTAGTTAATATAAGTAGTCATCTAGCTAGATAATAATAGTAGTCATCTACCTAGTTAATGTTAGTAGTGATCTAGATTGTTAATATCAGTAGTCATCTAGCTAGTTAATGTTAGAGGTCAACTAGCTAGTTAAAATTAGTAGTCAACTAGCTAGTTAATATTAGTAGTCATCTAGGTAGTTAATAGTAGTCATTTAGCTAGTTAACATTATCAGTCATCTAGATAGTTTATATTAGTAGTCATCTAGCTAGTTAATGTTGGTAGTCATCTAAATAGTTAATATTAGTAGTCATCTAGCTAGGTAATGTTGGTAGTCATCTAGCTAGTGAATATCAGTAGTCATCTAGCTAGTTAATATCAGTAGTCATCTAGCTAGTTGATATTTGTAATGATCTAGCTAGTTAATATTAGTAGTCATGCAGCTAGTTAATATTAGTAGTCATCTAGCTTTTTAATAATAGTAGTCATCTAGCTAGTTATTAAAAGTAGTCATCTAGCTAGTTATTATTAGTAGTCATCTAGCTAGTTAAAATCTGTAGTCATCTAGCTATTTAATGTTAGTATTGATCTAGATAGTTAATAATAACAGTCATCTAGCTGGTTAATAATAGTAGACAATTAGCTAGTTAATAATAGTAGTCATTTGTCTAGTTAATATTAGTAGTCATCTAGCTAGTTACTGTAAGTAGTCATCTAGCTAGTTTTTAATAGAAGTCATTTAGCTAGTTAATATTTGTAGTCATCTAGCTAGTTAATATTAGTAGTTATTTAGCTAGTTAATATTAGTAGTGGTCTAGCTATTCAATAGTAGTAGTTATTTAGCTAGTTAATATTAGTAGTCATCTAGCTAGTTAATATTAGTAGTCATCAATCTAGTTAAAATTAGTAGTCATCTAGCTAATTAAAATTAGCGGTCATATAGCTAGTTAATTATAGTAGTCATCTAGCTAGATAATAATAGTAGTAATCTAACTAGTTAATGTTAGTAGTCATCTAGCTAGTTAGTTAATTATAGCAGTCATCTAGCTGGTTAATTATAGTAGTCATTTAATTTAGTTAATATGTGTATTCATCTAGCTAGTTAATATGAGTAGTCATCTAGCTAGATAACATTAGTAGTCATGTAGCTAGTTATTCATAGTAGTCATTTAGCTAGTTAATATCAGTAGTCATCTACCTTGTTAATATTAGTACTCATTAAGCTAGTTAATATTAGTAGCCATCCAGCTAGTTAATATTAGTAGTCATCTAGCTTGTTAATATTAGTAGTCATCTAGCTAGTTAATATCAGTAGTCGTCTAGCTAGTTAATATTAGTAGTCATCTAGCTAGTTAATATTAGTAGTCATCTAGCTAGTTATTGTTAGTAGGGATTTTGAAAGTTAATAATAGTAGTCACCTAGCTAGTTAATAATATTAGTCATTTAGCTAGTGAATAATAGTAGTCATCTAGCTGGTTAATAATAGTAGTCACTTAACTAGTTAATATCTGTAGTCATCTCGATAGTTAATATTAGTAGTCATCTAGCTAGTTAATAGTAGTCATCTAGCTAGTTAATAGTAGTAGTCATCTAGCAAGTTAATTATAATAGTCATGTTGCTAGTTTATATTAGTAGTCACTTAGCTAGTTAATGTCAGTAGTCATCTAGCTAATTAATATTAGTAGTCATTTAGCTAGTTATTATAAGTAGCCATCTAGCTAGTGATTGTTATTAGTCATGTTGCTAGTTAATGATAGTAGTCATCTAGCTAGTTAATGTTAACTAGTTAATATTAGTAGTCATCTTGCTAGTTATTAATAGTAGTCATCAAGCTAGTTAAAATTAGCGGTCATATAGCTAGGTAATTATAGTAGTCATCTAGCTAGATAATAGTAGTAATCTAACTAGTTAATGTTAGTAGTCATCTAGCTAGTTAGTTAATTATAGTAGTCATCTAGCTGGTTAATAATAGTAGTCATTTAACTTAGTTAATATTTGTATTCATCTAGCTATTTAATATGAGTAGTCATCTAGCTAGATATCATTAGTAGTCATCTAGCTAGTTAATATTAGTACTCATTTAGCTAGATAATATTAGTAGCCATCCAGCTAGTTAATATTAGTAGTCATCTAGCTTGTTAATGTTAGTAGTCATCTAGCTAGTTAATATCAGTAGTCATCTAGCTAGTTAATATTAGTAGTCATCTAGCTAGTTAATATTTGTAGTCATATAACTAGTTATTATCAGTAGTCATCTCGCTAGTTAATATTAGTAGTCATCTAGCTAGTTAATAGTAGTCATCTAGCTAGTTAATAGTAGTAGTCATCTAGCTCGTTAATATTAGTAGTCATCTAGCTAGTTAATATTAGTAGTCATCTAGCTAGTTAATAATAGTAGTCCTTTAGCTAGTCAATAAAAGTAGTCATCTAGCTTGTTAATAATAGTAGTCATTTAACTAGTTAATATCAGTAGTCATCTCGCTAGTTAATATTAGTAGTCATCTAGCTAGTTAATAGTAGTCATCTAGCTAGTTAATAGTAGTAGTCATCTAGCTAGTTAATTATAATAGTCATGTAGCTAGTTTATATTAGTAGTCACCTAGCTAGTTAATGTCAGTAGTCATCTAGCTAATTAATATTAGTAGTCATTTAGATAGTTATTATAAGTAACCATCTAGCTGGTGAATGTTATTAGTCATCTTGCTAGTTAATGTTAGTTGCCAACTTGCTGGTTAATAATAGTAGTCATCTAGCTTTTTAATGTTAACTAGTTAATATTAGTAGTCATCTGGCTAGTTATTAATAGTAGTCATCAAGCTAGTTAAAATTAGTAGTCATCTAGCTAGTTAAAATTAGCGGTCATATAGCTAGTTAATTATAGTAGTCATCTAGCTAGATAATAATAGTAGTAATCTAACTAGTTAATGTTAGTAGTCATCTAGCTAGTTAGTTAATTATATTAGTCATCTAGCTAGTTATTTATAGTAGTCATCTAGCTGGTTAATAATAGTAGTCATTTAACTTAGTTAATATTTGAATTCATCTAGCTAGTTAAAATGAGTAGTCATCTAGCTAGTTAATAATAGTAGTCATCTAGCTAGTTATTTATAGTAGTAATTTAGCTAGTTATTATCAGTAGTCATCTAGCTAGTTAATATTAGTAGTCATTTAGCTAGTTAATATTAGTAGCCATCTAGCTAGTTAATATTAGTAGTCATCTAGCTTGTTAATGTTAGTAGTCATCTAGTTAGTTAATATCAGTAGTCATCTAGCTTGTTAATATTGGTAGTCATCTAGCTAGTTAATATCAGTAGTCATCCAGCTAGTTAATATTAGTAGTCATCTAGCTAGTTAATAATAGTAGTAATTTAGCTTGTTAATAATAGTAGTCATCTAGCTAGTTAATAATAGTAGTCATCTAGCTAGTTATTAATAGTAGTCATCTAGCTAGTTAATAATAGTAGTCATCTAGCTAGTTAATGTTAGTCAACATCTAGCTAGTTAATATTAGTAGTCATCTAGCTAGTTAATAATTGTTAGTAGTGATTTAGATAGTTAATAATAGTATTCATCTAGCTAGTGAATAATATTAGTCATCTAGCTGGTTAATAATTGTAGTCATTTAACTTAGTTAATATGAGTAGTCATCTAGCTAGATAACATTAGTAGTCATCTAGCTAGTTATTAATAGTAGTCATTCAGCTAGTTAATATCAGTAGTCATCTAGCTAGTTAATATTAGTACTCATTTAGCTAGTTAATATTAGTAGCCATCCAGCTAGTTAATATTAGTAGTCATCTAGCTTGTTAATGTTAGTAGTCATCTAGCTAGTTAATATCAGTAGTCATCTAGCTAGTTTATATTATAAGTCATCTAGCTAGTTATTAATAGTAGTAATTTAGCTAGTTAATATCAGTAGTCATCTAGCTAGTTAATACTAGTAGTCATTTAGCTTGTTAATATTATCAGCCATCCAGCTAGTTAATATTAGTTGTCATCTAGCTGGTTGATGTTAGTAGTCATGTAGCTAGTTAATATCAGTAGTCATCTAGCTAGTTAATATTAGTAGTCATCTAGCTAGTTAATATCAGTAGTCATCTAGCTAGTTAATATCAGTAGTCATCTAGCTAGATAATACTAGTAGTCATTTAGCTTGTTAATATTAGCAATCATCTTGCTAGTTAATAATAGTAGTTATCTAGCTAGTTATTAATAGTAGTCATCCAGCTAGTTAATATTAGTAGTCATCTAGCTAGTTAATATTAGTAGTCATCTAGCTAGTTAATGTTAGTATTGATTTAGAAAGTTAATAATAGTAGTCATCTTGCTAGGTAATAATAGTAGTCATTTAGCTAGTGAAGAATAGTAGTCATCTAGCTGGTTAATAATAGTAGTCATTTAACTAGTTAATATCAGTAGTCATCTTGCTAGTTAATATTTGTAGTCATCTAGCTAGTTAATAGTAGTAGTCATCTAGCTAGTTAATTATAATAGTCATGTAGCTAGTTTATATTAGTAGTCACCTAGCTAGTTAATGTCAGTAGTCATCTAGCTAATTAATATTAGTAGTCATTTAGCTAAATATTATAAGTAGCCATCTAGCTAGTGACTGTTATTAGTCATCTTGCTAGTTAATGTTAGTTGCCGACTTGCTAGTTAATAATAGTAGTCATCTAGCTAGTTAATGTTAACTAGTTAATATTAGTAGTCATCTGGCTAGTTATTAATAGTAGTCATCAAGCTAGTTAAAATTAGTAGTCATCTAGCTAGTGAAAATTAGCAGTCATATAGCTAGTTAATTATAGTAGTCATCTAGCTAGATAATAATAGTAGTAATCTAACTAGTTAATGTTATTAGTCATCTTGCTAGTTAATGTTAGTTGCCGACTTGCTAGTTAATAATAGTAGTCATCTAGCTAGTTAATGTTAACTAGTTAATATTAGTAGTCATCTGGCTAGTTATTAATAGTAGTCATCAAGCTAGTTAAAATTAGTAGTCATCTAGCTAGTTAATAATAGTAGTCATCTAGCTAGTTATTTATAGTAGTCATCTAGCTGGTTAATAATAGTAGTCATTTAACTTAGTTAATATTTGTATTCATCTAGCTAGTTTATATGAGTAGTCATCTAGCTAGATAACATTAGTAGTCATCTAGCTAGTTATTAATAGTAGTCATCTAGCTAGTTAATATCAGTAGTCATCTAGCTAGTTAATATTGGTAGTCTTCTAGCTAGTTGATGTTAGTAGTCATGTAGCTAGTTAATATTAGTAGTCATCTAGCTAGTTAATATCAGTAGTCATCTAGCTAGTTATTAATAGTAGTCATCTAGCTAGTTATTAATAGTAGTCATCTAGCTAGTTAATATCAGTAGTCATCTAGATAGTTAATGTTAGTAGTAAACTAGCTAGTTAAAATTAGTAGTCAACTAGCTAGTTAATATTAGTAGTCATCTAGCTAGTTAATAGTAGTCATTTAGCTAGTTAATATTAGCAGTCATCTAGCTAGTTAATATTAGTAGTCATCTAGCTGGTTAATGTTGGTAGTCATCTAGCTAGTTAATATTAGTAGTCATCTAGCTAGTTAATAATAGTAGTCATGTAGCTAGTTAATATTAGTAGTCATCTAGCTAGTTAATATTAGCAGTCATCTAGCTGGTTATTAATAGTAGTCATTTAGTTAGTTAATATCAGTAGTCATCCAGCTAGTTGATATTAGTAGTAATATAGCTAGTTAATATTGGTAGTCATCTATCTAGTTAATATTAGTAGCCATCTAGCTAGTTAATAATAATAGTCATCTAGCTAGTTAATAATAGTAGTCATCTAGCTAGTTAATGTTAGTAGTGATTTAGATAGTTAATAATAGTAGTCATCTAGCTAGTTAATAATAGTAGTCATCCAGCTATTGAATAGAAGTAGTCATCTAGCTGGTTAATAATAGTAGTAATTTAACTTAGTTAATATTAGTATTCATCTAGCTAGATAACATTAGTAGTCCTCTAGCTAGTTATTAATAGTAGACATTTAGCTAGTTAATATCAGTAGCCATCTAGCTAGTTAATATTAGTAGTCATAGAGCTAGTTAATATTAGTAGCCATCTAGCTATTTAATATTAGTAGTCATCTAGCTAGTTAATGTTAGTAGTCATCTATTTAGTTAATATCAGTAGTCATGTAGCTAGTTCATATTAGTAGTCATCTGGCTAGTTAATAATAGAAGTCATTTAGCTAGTTAATATCAGTAGTCATCTCGCTAGTTAATATTAGTAGTCATCTAGCTAGTTAATAGTAGTAGTCATGTAGCTAGTTAATAGTAGTATTCATCTAGCTAGTTATTAATAGTAGTCATCTAGCTAGTTAATTATAATAGTCATCTAGCTAGTTAATATTAGAAGTCATCTAGCTACTTAATTATAGTAGTCATCTAGTTAGTTAATATTAGTAGTCACCTAGCTAGTTAATGTCAGTAGTCATCTAGCTAATTAATATTAGTAGTCATTTTGCTTGTTATTATTAGTAGCCATCTAGCTAGTGAATGTTAGTAGTCATCTAGATAGTTAATGATAGTAGCCGACTTGCTAGTTAATAATAGTAGTCATCTAGCTAGTTAATGTTAACTAGTTAATATTAGTAGTCATCTGGCTAGTTATTAATAGTAGTCATCTAGCTAGTTAAAATTAGTAGTCATCTAGCTAGTTAGTTAATTATAGTAGTCATCTGGGTATTTAATAATAGTAGTCAGCTAGCTAGTTAATTATAGTAGTCATCTAGCTAGTTAATATTAGTAGTCATCTAGCTAGTTATTATTAGTAGTAATCTAACTAGTTAATTATAGTAGTCATCTAGCTAGTTAATGATAGTAGTTATCTAGCTAATTAATAATAGTAGTCATCTAGCTAGTTAACATTAGTAGTAATCTAACTAGTTAATGTAAGTAGTCATCTAGCTAGTTAGTTAATTATAGTAGTCATCTAGCTGGTTAATGTTAGTTGTCATCTAGCTAGTTAACATTAGTAGTAACCTAACTAGTTAATGTTAGTAGTCATCTAGCTAGTTAGTTAATTATAGTAGTCAACTAGTTAGTTAATATTAGTAGTCACCTAGCTAGTTAATGTCAGTAGTCATCTAGCTAATTAATATTAGTAGTCATTTAGCTTGTTATTATTAGTAGCCATCTAGCTAGTGAATGTTAGTAGTCATCTAGCTAGTTAATGAAAGTAGCCGACTTGCTAGTCAATAATAGTAGTCATCTAGCTAGTTAATGTTAACTAGTTAGTATTAGTAGTCATCTGGCTAGTTATTAATATTAGTCATCTAGCTAGTTAAAATTAGTAGTCATCTAGCTAGTTAATTATGGTAGTAATCTAACTAGTTAATGCTAGTAGTCATCCAGCTAGTTAGTTAATTATAGTAGTCATCTAGGTAGTTAATAATAGTAGTCATCTAGCTAGTTAATATTAGTAGTCTTCTAGCTAGTTAACATTAGTAGTATTCTAACTAGTTAATTATAGTAGTCATCTAGCTAGTTAATGATAGTAGTTATCTAGCTAGTTAATAATAGTAGTCATCTAGCTAGTTAACATTAGTAGTAATCTAACTAGTTAATGTTAGTATTCATCTAGGTAGTTAGTTAATTATAGTAGTCATCTAGCTAGTTAATGTTAGTTGTCATCTAGCTAGTTAACATTAGTAGTAATCTAACTAGTTAATGTTAGTAGTCATCTAGCTAGTTAGTTAATTATAGTAGTCATCTAGCTTGTTAATATTAGTAGTCATCTAGCTAGTTAATATTAGTTGTCATCTAGCTAGTTAGCCCCATGTCTGTGTTTGCCTTGGGCCCCCAAATAGCTAAATCTGCCACTGCCTGCTGTTACTTGTTGTGTTTACTTTTTTGAGGTCACTGAATTTGTAGAAGTTATTGATCATTTCTCCACTTTAGGATTTGTTTTGTATTTATTAGAGTTGGTTACATTTGCAGCATTTTATGACAGAATAGTTCATTTAGAATTAGCTTTTTTGTCTCCAAGCCCAACAAAAGTTAGAGAAAAGTCTGAATTTGTGGAAGAAAATAGTGTTGAAGTAAAAACTTGCTAATCTAAATAAAAATGCAAACTGGACAATGGAAAAAATAGGTTGCCTTGCATTTGCGTGTATTTTATAGATCTAAAAGAAAATGTATTCAACAAACAGTGAATCATCTGCATATTTCTAGAGATGTTGTATTCCTCTGTGTTTCACTCTCAGTATTTAGCACACAGTGTTACTGGTTTCAGGCAAAATGTGTGGCTACTTATTATATGTTATAGTTTATGCTTTTTGGAAAAACATGTTTACAGCTTAAGATAAAAAAATGTACCTAAGACTAGAAATAAGATAAGAAATGAGAAAACTTTCATCGCTTTTATATAATGGGCTAAATAGCATCCATCAATCCGTGCTTGTGGGTGTTTGTGTTGACTGTTACACACGTCTCCTGTACCTACATGTGCTAGATTTTACTGCTGTTTATAGTCACTGCACCCCTAATGTCTTTGTTTTTCATTCAATCACAAATGTTTATCGCCATGGCAACCCACAGAGTTTGTTGTGTTCTGATGTGCGCTGCTGCCTGCTTGACTGGTGGGATTTTTTTAACCCTGGATTTTTAAAAAAAACAAATAAAATATAAAATAAAAATTAAACCAGAGCAACAACTGATTTAATGACCAGTTCAACAGCAGGAAGTTTACCCACATCCATTTCTATTATCTTGCAAATCACTATGAGTTTGCCCAAAATCTCCTTGTTTGCCCTTCTGCTCACCCTGGATCCTCTTTTCACCGTCTGTCAGCACCTCAGCCCAATCGCTGATGCTCTGTTGTGGAGCCATGAAGCGTTTCTACCAGTGGAGTTACAGACCAGCAAAACTCCAGCATGCACATTGCTAAACGGACCTACTTATGGAGGGGGTGGGGGGGTGGGGGGGCATTCTTGCATAAAAGGTGCCACGAATAAATACATAAAAATTGGTTTTGTTTTCTGGGCTTCAGCCTCGATGTTTTGGTATCGATCAGACTCATTTATCCTGTTTTATTTGACCGTAACAAGGCTTCAGATGCCTCTCCAGGCTCTCAGGTGTCAAAGTGAAGCTAATGAAAGTGAATCTTATTCATAACAGGATTGTGCTGAGTGTCTTTCAGAAGCAAGGGTGGTTATATTAAAGATGTATCTGTCTCTCCTATTAGATAAGATGCATTGCTGAACTACTCAAGCATTCATTATTTAAAAAACAACTGATCTTGTCTTGCAGGAGGAAAGTGCTCGCTTCACATCGGCCTGATTTAATGCTAGCATCGCTGAATACAAGGTGACATAACACATGAAATGGTGAGGGGAAATGCAGTAGACTTAATAATGAATGCAGACTTTTGTCTCTGGCGGTGAAATGGGACTCGACTATGTAATTTTCCTTCCTCATTATAATGAAATTGTGTCCTTCTAAAAGCCAGTGCAAATTGTAAAAGCCAGAGGAAATGTTCTTACAGATTTTAATAGTCCAAGCTGAAAAACCTTTGCATTTGCTTTGAAGGACAATTTAAATGGAAGCTTCATGAGACACCTCATTTGAAAGTGGGCAGTCCACAAGAGTCGATAAAAAGGGACAGACCTTTAACTACGGAAGATGCTTGCTCTTACATAAAGGCACACTCTTTCGTTCTTATCTTTTGATCTGTCCATATCAAACAGAAAGAGAACGCAGAAATTAAATGTAGACCTATGTCATGAGCAGAGGCAGCAGCCCTGAGGATGGACCCCCCTGAAGAAGGCTATAGCAGCAGCCTACAGAGTCTGACACATCCATACATGAAAGTGGTGAGGTTGAGAGGGCTTCAAAAACTTTGGTGAGCTGCTTTGCTCCCAGAGGCAAAAACATACCAGGCCTCACACTAGCTCAAATGCAACAGGCCAGAGAGATGGTTGGCCGTGGTACATAGGAACCAAAGCCTCAAGGGCTCAAGCACCAAGCAGTAGACAATGATGTCCTCTATCTGTCTCTCCACTCAAAGCCGATTGGGGTTCAGATGGACCGTAAAAAGTAACTCCATCATTTCTGCCACTGAGAAAGGAGTGTGTGTGTGTGTGGGGGGGCTCGGATAAGACACAATCCCTATTTTTTTTGCCCCAGAGAATCAAATACCTGAAATTAAAGAGCAAGCCACCCCTACCAGAGTATTACTCCTCTCTCACTTCCTGTTTGTACAATGCAAAAATGCTGTTGCCTAGCAAGGTCTGCCAAGCAACAGCATTTGTTGCTTTTTTCAAACATGAAGTGGGAGTGAAGTAAGTTTCTTGATAAGGGGTTACTTGCTCTTTAAAGAGCAAGTCACCCCCTACCAGAATATTACTCCGCTCCCACTTCCTGTTTGAAAAATGCAACAAATGCCGTTGCCTAGCAGACCGAGAGGGCGGAGCTGCTAACAAATACACACACTCATGACATTGTGACATCATAATCTACCATCTACATCATAGTGTACCTCTTAGCCAATAGTGATGGCAGATTTAAATTCAAATGCAGTGCAGAGTTTTTACCTGACAACGGCATAACACTGATAGTTTTAGGCAGAAAATTAAAATTTTTACTAAAATGCACTAAAGTGCTAAACTATTAACTACACGTTTCTGCAGCACGATTAAACACACGTTTATATAGTTTATCAGAAAAAAATTGTTGATTTGGGGGTGACTTGCTCTTTAAGAGATAAAAACCAAGGAACCTTGCTTTGATGTTTTGGTCCCAGTTGCCTAGGAGATATGCCATCTACTGAGGCATCTATTCTCTGTTTGTTAGCTGTCTAGCTAGCTGAGCCAGGAAGCACGGGAGGTGCCTTGTGGCCTAGCCTGGGTAAAAAAAGTTCCCAGAATAGAGCCCTGCATTTTCAAAAAGATGACATATCAGGAGCTGGCCACTACTTTGGGGGCAAATTTCAAGTTTAAATGTAAGTTAACTAATTTTAGCTATCAGGCTGATATCTGAAATGTTTTTCATTTTCAATTCAGTTCATTTATTCATAAAGCACCTACTACCACCTCAGCGGAGGCCCAAGGTGCTGAACAGGACATAAAAACCAGAGTAGTAATCAAAACAACTGTCAGAGAAATAAATAAAAGTGATTGAAAACTGTGCAATACAAATGATAACAATGTAAAAGCCAGTATGAATGTCGGGGAAAGCTAGCCAATAAAAGTGGGTTTCAAGGTGTGATTAAAAATCCTGAAGAGGAGCTTGCTTCACCGTCGGGGGAGCTCGTAGGGCGGTGTAGGGGCCATTCCTGAATCTGGCAGCAGAGTCCTGGACAAGCCGGAGCCGTGAAGTTGCTGCCTGGCTCAGCCTGGTAAAAAAAACATTTCAATAATCACGGCGGGACACGATAAAAGCATGGACTGCAGTTTCCAAATGGTCTCTTGACAAGAGAGGCTTAATCTTGGAGAGCCGTCGAAGATTAAAAAAGCGATCCCGGACAACCACGTTTATTTGTGCGTCAAGTTTAAGGGCTGCATCTATTTTCACCCCAAGTTAGTGACCACAGTCTTTTCATTCTGAGCCAGGGAAGCAAGATCAAACTCAGCACCTGCTCTAGCTCTTTCTCCGGGACTGGGTAATTTTTTATGTCCAAAGAAATTATCTATGGTTGGTTAGTTGCTTAGTAGCTGCAGCTCCGGTGGTTAGCAGGTACTAACTCGCTAACATATTTCATTTATCCAATATATGACTCTTACACCGACAGTGTCTCCCAGTGTCAAGGTGCCTGGCCTTGCAGGGCGATGTGTTACGAGGCTAGGCGCCTTGACATTGGGAGACACTGTCGGTCTCAGCTCAGGTCAGGACAGAACCAGACATTGGACAGCAGCAGCTCAGGAGGTTGAGCGGGTTGTCCAGTAATCAAAAGGTTGCAGGTTCTGTCATTGCACCAACCAGAGAATTCTGCTGTTGTGTCCTTGGGCAAGACACTTAACCCACCTTGCCTGCTGGTGGTGGTCAGACGGACAGGTGGGGCCTGTGCTCGGCAGCCTCGCCTCTGTCAGCGTGCCCCAGGGCAGCTGTGGCTACATTGTAGCGCATCACCATCAGCGTGTGAATGTGTGTGTGAATGGATGAAAGACTGTAGGGTAGAACCCTAAGAAGGCGCTCTACAAATACAGGCCACTACCATTTACATTCTCCACAGGGAGCCATCCTTTGCTGTTGTAGAGCAGCAGAGTACACCGCGTGGAGTTTTGTTATTATGAAGATCCAGAAAATGGTGGAATGTGCCATCAGAGACTTTTGAACGCTGTCCTTCGTGTTGTCCAATATTTGGGGTTGCTAAGCTGTTGCTTGGCCCAATCTTGCCCTGGTAATGCCTGGTGCCGCCCATGTTAGGATGCCTCCTGGACGCCTCCTTGGTGATGTTTTCTTGGTACGTCCAAGCAGGAGAAGACCTAAAGGAAGACCCAGGACACTCTGGAGGAACTATTGGGCCATTCCCATCTGTACCGGGTCGGTCCGGGCCGGGTAGCATAGGTTGTTTACATACAGTGGGGCAAAAAAGTATTTAGTCAGCCACCGATTGTGCAAGTTCTCCCACTTAAAATGATGACAGAGGTCAGTAATTTACATCATAGGTACACTTCAACTGTGAGAGACAGAATGTGAAAAAAAATCCATGAATTCACATGGCAGGATTTTTAAAGAATTTATTTGTAAATCAGGGTGGAAAATAAGTATTTGGTCAATAACAAGAATTCAACTCAATACTTTGTAACATAACCTTTGTTGGCAATAACAGAGGTCAAACCATTACTATAGGTCTTTACCAGGTTTGCACACACAGTAGCTGGTATTTTGGCCCATTCCTCCATGCAGATCTTCTCGAGAGCAGTGATGTTTTGGGGCTGTCGCCGAGCAACACGGACTTTCAACTCCCTCCACAGATTTTCTATGGGGTTGAGGTCTGGAGACTGGCTAGGCCACTCCAGGACTTTCAAATGCTTCTTACGGAGCCACTCCTTTGTTGCCCGGGCGGTGTGTTTGGGATCATTGTCGTGTTGGAAGACCCAGCCACGTTTCATCTTCAAAGCTCTCACTGATGGAAGGAGGTTTTGGCTCAGAATCTCACGATACATGGCCCCATTCATTCTGTCCTCAACACGGATCAGTCGTTCTGTCCCCTTAGCAGAAGAACAGCCCCAAAGCATGATGTTCCCACCCCCATGCTTCACAGTAGGTATGGTGTTCTTGGGATGCAACTCAGTATTCTTCTTCCTCCAAACACGACGAGTTGAGTTTATACCAAAAAGTTCTACTTTGGTTTCATCTGACCACATGACATTCTCCCAATCCTCTGCTGTATCATCCATGTGCTCTCTGGCAAACTTCAGACGGGCCTGGACATGCACTGGCTTCAGCAGCGGAACACATCTGGCACTGCAGGATTTGATTCCCTGCCGTTGTAGTGTGTTACTGATGGTGACCTTTGTTACTGTGGTCCCAGCTCTCTGCAGGTCATTCACCAGGTCCCCCCGTGTGATTCTGGGATTCTTGCTCACCGTTCTCATGATCATTTTGACCCCATGGGATGAGATCTTGCGTGGAGCCCCAGATCGAGGGAGATTATCAGTGGTCTTGTATGTCTTCCATTATCTGATAATTGCTCCCACAGTTAATTTTTTTCACACCAAGCTGCTTGCCTATTGTAGATTCACTCTTCCCCGTCTGGTGCAGGTCTACAATTCTTTTCCTGGTGTCCTTCGAAAGCTCTTTGGTCTTGGCCTTAGTGGAGTTTTGAGTCTGACTGTTTGAGGCTGTGGACAGGTGTCTTTTATACAGATAATGAGTTCAAACAGGTGACATTAATACACGTAACGAGTGGAGGACAGAAAAGCTTCTTAAAGAAGACGTTACAGGTCTGTGAGAGCCAGAGATTTTCCTTGTTTGAAGTGACCAAATACTTATTTTCCACCCTGATTTACAAATTAATTCTTTAAAAATCCTGCCATGTGAATTCATGGATTTTTTTCACATTCTGTCTCTCACAGTTGAAGTGTACCTATGATGTAAATTACTGACCTCTGTCATCATTTTAAATGGGAGAACTTGCACAATCGGTGGCTGACTAAATACTTTTTTGCCCCACTGTATCTGGGTGGCCTGGTATTTTTCCGGGCCAACCAAGGCTCATTCTCAGCCCTCTTCTCGAGGGGGTCTGCTTCAGGCCGACCAGGGCCAACACACCCACTGCTGACAGCAAATTCACACCTTTTATTAGAGCAAGCCTCTGATTGGTGGGTAGAATCAGCCCACATGGGCTTAAGGCAAGGATGTGTGGAATCAACCGGGCCAGGCTGGGGCCGACTGGGGCTACCCGGCACGGGCCGACCCGGTACAGATGGGAATGGCCCATAGGTGTATTAGCTGGCCAGGGAACGCATTGGGCTTGCCCTGACAGAGCTGGCCCAAGTGGCTGAGTAGAGGGAAGTCTGGGTCTCTCTGATCAGGCTGCCATCTACGCAATCCGACCCCAGATGGATGGATGGATAGGTGCAGCATGTTTGATCTGGGAGGAGCTATTGCCTCCATCAATCCATCTGAGTTGTGAAAAATGATCTCAACAGGTTGTTTTGGTTGTCAGGTAAAATGAATCTATAACCTGATTTTCTGTTATTTTAGTTCTGCCAGCTGGAATGACAAATGGACCGTCACTGTAAATCACTACTGCGGCTCTAGCCGGGTTCTGGTTGAATAGCAGGAACTCATTTTTCTCTGACACTTCCATTTTCCAGTGGGGGTGGATCATTTGTTTAGACTAAACATATGCATTAGAATTAACAGGTCGGGTGAAACAAAGCAACACCTCTATATTTAGTTTAGTTCATGTAATAACCCACTTTACAATTATGAGGTAGAAATATGAAAGTCAGCTGATTTATTTGTGTTTATAGTGATATGGCAGCGTCCGACACCTTCAATGTAATCTTTATGTCTACAACCAGGATGGTTAACAAAACTAAATCAGACTCAGTTAGGGACCGGTTGGGTGGGGGTGGGGGTGCTCAGCAGCCCCCCCTCTGTCAGTGTGTCTCAGGGCAGCTGTGGCTGCTCTGTAGCCCATCACCGCCAGCGTGTGTGAATGGATGAATGGTTCACTGTAGTGTAAGGTGCTCTGGCGTCCTCTGAAAGGTGCTGTCCAGGTGCAGGTTGTTTATCATCAGAGCATATTTGATATCTAAACTCAGCCTTTATTTACAGAGCACAGCTGACGGACATGGACTGTGTCCCCAAAGAGCTGAACAATAAAACAAACCAGAGAAAATCAAACACGTAACAATTACCAGGTAAGATCACATGAAAGATTAGCAAAAGCAAACCCACAGAGTTAAAGGCCAGGAGACAAAAGTAGGTCTTCAGCCTCGGTTTGAAAACAAGGAGAACAGATAAGGAAAGTGCGTCCCACAGTTTTGGTTCCTCTTCATCTTCCACCGAGCTCCGGGAGCCAAAAGCAGCAGCTGGTTATCGGAGCGGAGCATCCGAGCAGGAACGTGTGGCTGCACTGAACTGAAGGTAAAAACAATAGAAATGAATATGAACGAGTGAAAATGCTAATAATTATGTTAGTGGGACGTATGCTGTCATTGCCGGTTATGAATATAGAGCTCACTTGTAACATGATGCATGAATATTTATTTTAAGCGTGTGAAAGCAGATGTTGCATGAATTGCATTTTCTGTAACATTTGGAAAATAAAATTCTCAGATTTAAGTGTTTTTATTGAACCCGTTACAGTGTGTGTGTCCCGGCAATCTTCGGCCATCGCCCGCAGTCGTTGGCCACGCAGCCGGAGTCTGAACGTTCACACAGATGACATTTAGCTTAGGTTAACATGAAGACAGAAAACAATGCATGAGAGGAAACCTTTGTGACCGACCAACCCACCTACTAACTCTAAAATATAAAAGTACTGGGGCCAAAATGCCAGACGGACATGTAAGTCATCTGCGGAGTGTTGTCAGATGAAAAGCATGTGAAGGAGTTAAACTAGAGCTAGCTTTTATGTAGTTTGACTGCAAGCAGAGCCGCTATGTCTGATCGTGACTTAGATGAAACTGAACTTAAAACAGAAGCAGCACTGACTTTTTACAGGACATGGCAGAAAAAAATCTCTGTTCAATCTTCTGAATTTCAGTTATTAAAGGACCAGAGCTGGCGGTGGACCCTCGTGCAGGTGTGAGTGAGCCACTTATTAAACCACCTGGCAGGAAGTTTGTTTGTGGGATAAACAGAAAACAGTGAAGTTTACTACAGTGGTTAGAGAGCGCCTGGCAGGTGTGGACGGTTGGGTTTATGTTTGTGGGAGTTTTGCTTTCAAAGTGCAGATTTTAGACGGAATAAATTCCCATGATGCTGCAGAATTATTAACCCAGACTTACACTTGCAAAGTGTGCCACCAGCCTGTGTTCAGTGCATGTATGTTCATGTGAAACATTGCTTTTGCAGTGGAGACACACGTGATGAATCCATGATAGAAACAGCTGAACAGGGCAAAATAAAATCTCTACAAACTGGTTTTCAACATAAAGCTGTTTAATTTAACCACCTTTTCAGTGGTTGGCACTTTCTTCTGTGTTGGGAAGTCATCGCTTCATCACAGTGAGATGTTTGGGATTGGGATTATTGCTACTTAAATATGGTTAAAGCAAAAAAAAAAAGTTTTCTACTTTAAAATTATTAATCAAGTTTAAAATGTTCATTATTACCAAAAACTATAGTTATACTCCAAAAAGGCAATCTTTAGAATTCTCATGTAAAACCACAAACCAGAGTATTTTCTATAAACAGTGTTTTGGTCTTCATTTAAATAAAATAATATGTACAATTTCACACACACACACACACACACACACACACACACACACACACACACATACACACACACACACACACACACACACACACACACACACACACACACACACACACACACACACGCAGAGTGTCTGCATCGATGCAGACTTGGGTTAAGTGCAGCTCTAAGGTGAAAAAGGGGCGTGAGCAACTTCTGCTCTTGAGAACTGGGAGACCCTATGCACGGGCATCCCCGGTCGGGATGTGGAAGTGTGAGTTTTGGGTTTGGGCCTCAGAATCAAATGTGTGCAGCAACACTGGACCAAGCGTTTGTCTTCTTCCAAACCGTTCTACCAAAACCAGTATTACAACCAAATTAATCAAAAACAAGCTACCTAAATCCAAAAGGAGCATTTCCTGTTTATTTTTAGGGACCTACTTTTACAACTAGTTAGATTTAACCTGCACACACGTTTTAAAGGTTTGATGTTGATTCTAATCTGCACTATTTAATATGGTGATGGCTGCGTTAGGTGAGCATCATCAGGAGGCAGACTGGCAGGTAAAAGAACTGTTAATAAGAATGAAGGCAGACAGGATGATGCAACAGGTGCACAAGACGAGGATCTGACAAAGACGAGCATAAACAGAGCGTTTCAATACCTGAGGGTGGTCAGGTGGGTATGGTAACAAGAGGCAGGCGAGTCCAATGAACTCTTAAGGAGGGGAGACAGGACACGTCAGAGGGAGGAAGAGAAGACCCTGACTACAAGACACAACCAGTCATCATCTGGCTTCAGTGAAATAATTGACTTTTAAAGAGCATTTTGGTGCACAGAGTTTTTTTTTGTTAGTTGGCTTAACTCACAAGCTCTCCGTCCATCACGCTGTCTGTCTGTCACTTTGCTTTTCTTTTCAACACATTTATCTAGAAAAAGCTTTGGGAACAGACAGGACCAAAGCAGTTTCTGTCCAAGGGAAAACCCCAATAGAAGTGTTGTTGTCAGATGCAAAAAGGAATCACCGTCTTAGATGATTTTGGCCAGATTACACTGACCCAAGACAATTATTTTCATTCTTTTTTTTTGCTCTACATGAATCACATCACCCACTTGACATTTGATTGTCAGGAAGATGTGTTGACTCCAGCCTGCCTCCAGTCTCCTTTTCCCGTACAGTGATTTAAAGTGTGAGAAGCGAAGGTATGAAAGTGTCCACACCACCAGCTGATCAGGAAATGACCAGCCGGTACAGAGCTGTCGACTTCAGACTTCAGACCTGTAAAAGGCTTCACCTGACGTGCTGGCAGCCACAGTTTGAGAAAGTTGCTGCTGTGGGTGAAGGTGGGGGGGGTGGGGGGGGTGGCAGTGTGCTACCAACACTATCTGTAGTGGGGACGGTGTGCTGCTGACCTCTACTCAGGACGTTGTGGATCGGTGGGCAGAAAACTTCGAAGACCTCCTCAATCCCACCGACACGTCTTCCAGTGAGGAAGCAGAGTCTGGGGACTTTGGGTTGGCCTCTCAAATCTCTGGTGCTGAGGTCACTGAGGTGGTTAAAAAGCTCCTCTGTGGCAAGGCTCCAGGGGTGGATGAGATCCGCCCGGAGTTCCTTAAGGCTCTGGATGTTGTGGGGCTGTTGGCTGACGTGGCTCTGCAGTATCGCGTGGACATCGGGGGCAGTCCCACTGGACTGGCAGACCGGGGTGGTGGTCCCCTTATTTAAAAAGGGGGGCCGCAGGACGTGTTCCAACTACAGGGAGATCACACTCCTGAGCCTTCCTGGTAAGGTCTATTCAGGGTTCTGGAGAGGAGGGTCTGTCGGATTGTTGAACCTCAGATTCAGGAGGAGCAATGTGGTTTTGGTCCTGGCCGTGGAACACTGGACCAGCTCTATACCCTTAGGGGGATCCTGGAGGGTGCGTGGGAATTTGCCCAACCAGTCTACATGTGCTTTGTGGGTTTGGAGAAGGCGTTTGACCGCGTCCCTCGGGGGGGCCTGTGGGGGTACTCCGGGAGTATGGGGTACCAGACCCTCTGATACGGGCTGTTAGGTCCCTGTATGACCGGTGTCAGAGCTTGGTCCGCATTGCCGGCAGTAAGTCGGGCTCGTTCCCAGTGAGAGTTGGACTCCGCCAAGGCTGCCCTTTGTCACCGATTCTGTTCATAACCTTTATGGACAGGATTTCTAGGTGCAGCCAAGGTCTGGAGGACATCCATTTTGGTGGTCTGAGGATCAGGTCTCTGCTAAACGCAGAGACCTGATCATCAGGCCACCAGTTTTTTACCAGACAGTTTATACCGGACAGTTTCTTTACCGGACGATCTACGTTCCTACCCTCACCTATGGTCATGAGCTTTGGGTAGTGACTGAAAGAACGAGATCGCGGATACAAGCGGCCGAAATGAGTTTTTTCCAAAGAGTGGCTGGGCTCTCCCTTAGAGATGGGGTGAGAAGCTCAGTCATTCAGGAGGGGCTCAGAGTAGATCTGCTGCTCCTCCACATCGAGAGAACCCGTATCACTTAAGGACCTGTGTCATTTTAGGACCTGAATCATTTTAGGACCTGCTTCATTCTGGTTTCACGTTTCCAGACCACCAATAGAGACAACATATCATAAATGATATAATGATGAATGAATGATAAATGACCAGCGCTTGTGTGGTGCCTTTCCGAATCAGAGGTCCCCAAAGCGCTTTACACTAGCGTGATCACCGTTGGCCGTCATGAGCTATTCCTTTAACCCAAAAATAAGAAGCTTGGATTTGATAAACCCCGCCTCCCTTCTTGTGAATTCCACTGGCTGAAGACCCGGAGAGCACAGATGTTCAAACCAACATGTCCCACTCACTGACTTTCATTTACCCCATTTTTACCATTAAAAGTACTGTGATGCTACAGAATTATGCTTTACATCCAGCCATGAACAACACGTAGACATGAGCTGATAACAGGTGAGACTCTGTTAAACAGGTAATGTGTTCACATTCAGGATCTGCACATTTCATTGGTTGGTCGTAAGCTAAAACACTCGCCTGCATTTAGCAGAAATACATTCATTTATTTACTTTTTCTTTTAATCGTGCAGTGAAAAGTTCCCACTGTGCTTTGAGGCGAAGACAATCTTCTACCCAACAGGGTGACATGTGTGGGCCAAATACCCAACGTTTCTCTGCAGCACACGGAACGTTTTCACTGGTTACAGCAAGAAGAACTGGCGTGAGGCACTTCTGCTCGTCTAGTCCTGCTTTTTGCCATTTCCTTCCTGATGACACCATGCTGATTGGCTAGCATGACATATATCTGAGATCCTTGCCTTTAGTCTCTCCCCAAAATACCTGATGGCAGTTAAAAGGGCTTTACCTCCAAATATCTCTCTTTATTTTAGAAATTAATGCAAATTTGACCCATGAAACAATGACATGTCAGAGCTCCATGTTTACCAGCATCCAGGTTAAATGTTTCAGTTCATATCACAGAAACCGTGATGCTGCCATCACCGCCAACAACCATCAACGGCACTTGCTGTGAATCAGCGTTGCTTCGATGCTGAGGGCGCGCTACAGCAGGAACAAACAGTGTGTTGAAGGAGCGCCGTGCCACGCCCACCTACAGGGCTGTGTTGTTTGATTTGAAAGGCCAGTGTGCTGTACCGCTGTTTAAGCATTACTAATGCACTCAGAGACTTGGGGATGGCCAATCTCAGAGCGGAGCTCCATCCGACTCAAAAGCTTGCCGTCGTGTTCCCTTCTATCTTCATCATGGTTGCTTTCACAGCGATCACACAAAAAGCATTTTAGCTCTACCGTGGATTTCTAGGATTCTCATAGATTCTCGCCTCAAAAAGTAAAACGTGTTGCGAGCTAGATTCCTCACGCTTCCTCGTCTAAAACGAAAACAAGGCTGTCGCACCTGCCTGCTCTGGAATCGGTGAGTGAAACACGATTGATGTTTTACTTTAACGTGGTGATTCAGACAACAACTGAGAGAAAGGGCAGCATCGTTCAAACACAACGCCAGCCTCTGAGATTGCTCTGCTACGAGGATCTTACAGGTAAAGGAGCTGAAAGGTTGGACGATAAGCTTGTGTGGTGTTGGTCACTTCCTCTCTGTCTCCAATCATGTTTCCTGTTAGAAGATTTCATTTGCATCACACGCCTCAGCGGTCAGCTCTCCTCCGGCATCCCCCTGCTCTCAGCCGGATGTTACATGCATACACGCTCCAAGATGGCTGCCTCTGATTTTCTTCTTCAAAACCTCAAAATCACTTTGATTTTGATGATTCCTCAAAGTGTTTGTTATGGCTTACACGGAAGGCAGCCTGTGCCAGAACGACTCAGCCCCCTGGAGAGCTGATTTAGACCCAGTCTGAAGCTTGCCCCCTCCCTCTCTTTCAGTGTGTGCCTATGACGAAGAGGAGGCTGTTTCAGGGAGATGCAACAGCGTCCGATACCCTAATTGGACATGAAATGTTATTAGCCCCCTAGCTATTGCGCTTCAAGTTGATTGGGGGTTGTCATTACGAATTCTCATCTCCTGGTTAGCGGTAGGTGTACAAGGATTATAACCGCCGCTTGAAGCAGCGTTGAATTCCTCTGTCTGACAGCTGAAATCTGTTCCTTGGCCCCATCCTGTGTCGCCGTACGGTGTTGTACGAGGCAGAGCACCTTCTGTCCAGAACAATCCACCACCAGGCTCTCTTAGGATTTTGAAGCATGTCATCAACAAGACAAGAGCTGTGGGGTTCTGCCATCATCAGGCTGCTAAATAGATGTGGGAACAGTAGAATAAAGGGAACCACAGCTGATGATTACCTGGGGTAGTCGTGGAGGCAGAAACCCGGGCGTGGGAGGAGTTCAGTGAGATCACAGAGCAAGACTCCCACCCTGACTAAAGGCAGGCTATGCTAATGTGGACACACTGCTATCCAGACCATGTGGAGCTGATGCTAGTGGGAAAGGGGCAACTGTCCTACTTTTCCAGACTGACTTAATGAAGGTAAAATCACTCTGCAGTGCTCTCATGAATATTTAGACCTAAAATGAATTGTTTAACAAATGTACTCATCTGCATTGATGCAACACACAACCCGGTTCCTGTTCTCAAAGACAAACGCTGATGACCACATTCGAAGCTTTAGGGCAGGGGTATTTCACTCCGGTCCTGCAGGGCCAGTATCCTGCACGTTTTAGTTGTAACTCTGTTTCAACACGCCTGATTTTATTCACTAGGTGATTAACAGGCTTGTGCAGAACCCGATGAGCTGCTGCACAGGTGATTCAACCACTGAATCACGTGTGTTTGAGGAGAGAAACCACTGAATCGTGCTGGATACCCCCCCCCCCCCCCCCCCCCAGGACATGAAATGAGTACCACTGCTTCAGGGAATCATCTGAACTGAAGAGGATGAGGAATAAAGCTTTGAGTGGTGGATGATTTGTGGACTTTCTAAGCCACCGACACTCAAACCTGCGCCTGCAAATTCAGAATGATGACAATAACTAGACAACACTGAAACAAACCTATTTGTTTTTATGACATCACTGCAGCCTAGAGCCAATGAAATGTTTTTGTTTGATGCCAATTCTCAAAGCGCCGCAGCTCTGTCGAATGGACATTATCAAATGTTGCAGCTTTGCAAATTTGACCAAATCCACAAAGTTGAAACTGAAACCAGCTTACCTGACTTCACCATTCGCCCCTTTGAATGCATTTGAAAAGCCCTTTTAGCGACGACAAAACCAGTTCAAACCACAGCAGAAGAAACAAACTGGGATTTTGCTGGCAGTGAAATATAGTTTGGAGAGAATCCTAAAGCTCTGTGGTCTAATAATTTGTAGTTCAGGCATTCATTTAGTTTTTATCTGCCTGATGTTGTTTTATATAACTTCTGGCTGCCGTTCCATTTCTCTGACTTTATGGGGGCTCTGATGCATGGTGACCAGACGGAATAATTACCCAATTTCAGCTCCATTGTGCAGGAGAGAACATTATTTTGCTGAAGGCTTCACTGTAAAAATGTGACCAGTCATCTAATGGATGAAAACGCACAGGGAGAGTCTCCAGGGCTGTTTTGTTTGTCATCTGAAAAGAAAAAGCCTCTCTGACTGACACATGTCATGGATCTGTCTGAGCCTGAGTGTGTGTTTGAGTGTTTGCAGGTGTTCCAGTTGGCCATAAGGGACTGATGGATGCTATTAGATATGTCATCATCAGAAGTCTTTGTCTCTATCTGCGGGCCGACACCAGCAGACTGAATCCAGTCATGCACCCACCTCTCCTTTAAGATCCTCCACCTCCCCGTGGTTGTCTCTGTCCATGCGCTGATACAGGCCTTCCGTTTGGCGTTCGTGCCGTTTCATCATGCAGCTGTTGAATATACTGCAACCAAACGTGCCAGAGCGGTTGGTCTGCTTTACTATCAAAACCTCATCTTGCAGAGGTCATGGGCAATAAACACCTGACAAGAGGGCGGGCCGACGGAGCTTCGAATTCTAATTTTCTCTCAGCACCTTGTTGGCTGGCCGTGTTGCCAGGGTCAGCTCCCTCCCTCCCTCACCCCCACCAGCCCTCCCTGTGGTTAGCTTTAGCCAGACCAGTGTGGAGCTTCTCTTTCTCTTACATCCCCATGCCTTTGCCTCGCTCTCGTCTCTAGCATCCAGATTTATTGGTATTGACCTTTTGTTGAAACTAAGCATGTAGATCCCTGAGCAGAGAGTGCAAAGTTTAAACCAATTAAAGAGCACTTCACCGATCAGCAAGTCAAGGCTGGAGCCGTCTCCCAGGCTGGCCCAGTAAAATTATAATCATTTGCACCGTGTCAAAGGCGGTTCGCCGGGGCAGCACCACCGCCTGAGTAATCTGATTAGGTGAGCCTTCTAAAAAGAGCAAAGGATCACCTTGAGTCTGTAAACACTGTTATCAGAATGACGCAAGAATGTGAGCGTGGCGCCGCGTCCCCGTGAGGGATCAGGATAAACTCTGCAGAAGAAGTGTGATGCCTTTGATTGTTTGCATTGTTGTTTGTGATCGTAGTGACTCCTTCCGTTCTGCTCAGCCGAACAAGGAAAGGACACAAAGGCGTTATGCTGAATGACATCATCGCCCGTCCGTATTTGAAACGTGCACGTGAAAGTCATAAATGTTAACTTCCAGGAAATGATGATGTCCAAAAGGAAGTGTTGAATCCATAAACGTGTGTTGGATCAGTGAAAATGTCATTTGCATCAATGAAACGCTGCTGCAAATGGATGTGAACGTGTGACTAATAAAGCTTTACGTCAGCGTCCAAATCAGACGTCTAACTCAGGGAGACACGCATGAACATACCTGAGAGCTGCAGGCTGAGGCTTTTTAGTGATAATCAGACAAAATGAGTGAGTTTAGGTGCTGCTGTTCGTTCTCTGCTGCGTGAGCGGAAGAAGAGCGTGAAATCCACCCGACCCTGACCACCCACAGTGCTAGCTTTGCGACCGTGAGGATGCTGACATGGTTTCAGGTTGGTTTCCTCAGCTGTGTGCAGCAGGGTTCACAGGTTGAGGAGCTTAGAAAGCCTAAATGGCCTGTATGATGAATTGCAGCTACTTCACCTTGAAATGAGGTGGCCATTTTGGGAAATGTCGTGATGACAGAGCGGCGAGAGGCAGATGCTACCGTTCGACCTTAGGCTGTGGTTGGAGTGCTGGCGGAGAGCCTGGCAGCCACTTTTCTAAATAATTCTGTTCATTCCCATTTTTACTGCTATGACACCATTTGTCTTAGAGGACAGGGTCGGGATCCCGCGTCCTTCACGCGTGTCAGTCCCGTCTCACACATCAATCTGCTGCTTTAATGCAGTTTAACCTTCTGCTATTTTAAACCAGCCGTCCCTCACTTTTTGGGATCTTGTCTCTTAATAGCATTAGAAAAGCGGCACGCAGAAAAACGGTCATTATTATTATTTATTGTCGTGTGTGGTGCTGCCGGCCTGATGAAGTCCATGTGTGAATTTCCTGTGGTGTGTGCGAGGCACTTTAGACTTTTCTACTCTGCTCCGGGAACCAGCTGCTCCCCAGGTGAGGCGCGTCTGTGTTCTGCATACGAATAAAGCTGTCAGTCTAAGAGACGTGCTGTACAGTTCAGCACGGCGCCCTGCCGCTGTCAAAATCCAGAGGCGTCTTAAGCAGCGCGACGCGAACAGAGGGAGGAACATGGAGCAGCGCTTCACGGCACATTTACATGTAAACTGGCCCGGGTTGAAGGAAGTCAGCGATGGAGCTAAAGCTCTGCAGCAAGCCGCCTCCTGCGTGAGACAATGTTTATAAGCCTACATGGGAGTATCTGTAATCTGAGATCATCTGAATAATCTGGGTTTTACCTCTGATGCTGGATTCAGTTCACAGTAAAACTTTCCAGGTCAAACGCTAAGCGATGATGTTTCATCACATGGAGAAAAACCAAAGTTGCACGTTTTTAGACCCAAACCTGAATAAACTACTAGGAAATCCTTTTAATCTCTTTCTTTGAAGGTAAATACATTTGAGCAAAATCTTTAAAAAAGAGGATAAATAAGGAAACACACACATGTGCACACGTTATTACAGTGTTCATTTAGACAAGAACATTTAGTTGGTTTTAGTCTGGCTTTGGTTTCTAGTTTGTTGTAGTCGACTAAAACATGTTTACTTGTCTTCTGATGCAGTAATTTCCAACGCCTGTGAAGGAAATGTTAACGACTGTAAAGAAACATGAGAATTTTACTCTTTGAATCATTAAAACTACTTCAGCGGAGGGATCTGGGTCTTCGAGTCGTTCTGTTCAGCGGCCCTCGGACCCGTGCGTCCGCGCCGCCCTGCTCTATGTTTATCGTTTTAATAACGGCGATTAATAGAAATACCAGAATGAACACTAACAGTTAGAAATGGTTTCTCTCAGCATTAATTAAGTAAACACATCCGTACAACATGCAGGAATGTTTTTAAACATGACAGGAAATGACATCACACTTTGTAACCATTGAAAGGTATCACCCTAATAATGCAAGGAGGTGAACGAAAGGTGAGACTGGTCTTCAGGTGCATGCATTAGTTTGACCTGCACTCATTTACCTAGGTGGGCCGTCTGAACGTTTTTTTTGTGTTGCTCAATATTCGTCATCATTGAATCTTTACAGATGTGCAAATTAAAGTTTTTGTTTGTTCGCCAACATTCCTTCATCACAAAAAATTACATTTTTTCAGTTAAATTAACAGATTTACTGTTTTTCTTTATTTGTTGCTGCTGATCTCTCTTTTAGCCCTGCTTACAAAAAACGCCCAAGCTACCCACTCACCTGAGCTGTGCGTTAACTATTAACGTCTCATACTGGACGCTAACACCTGAGGCAAACCTGCAGGTTAAAGCCACACGTCCCCAACAGTCCTGAAGAGACACGGGTACCGTGGCAACAGTAGTGGATGAGGTAGAAGACCATTAACACACACACACACACACACACACACACACACGCTAACCTGTATGATGTACCCATCATGACCAACATTCATATCACAAATTAACTACTTCCTGTTAACGATAAAGTTTTCAAACATGCATAATAAACCGAAGAGACGATGGCAAACTGATGCAGTCTGTAGATCAGGTCTTTCATGAAGTTTGGAGAAACACTCGGTTCCTCCACCATCAACAAGTCTTCTATAGACTGATCCTGTCCTCCCATAGAAACACGTAAGTATCTACACCAATCCCTTGAGGTCAGAGTGTCACCTCCCTCCCGTTTACCTCTGGATTGGAGTTTTCTAAGTTCCTCGTCACATCCAACACTGATTATTGCAACTCACTCAATCCCTCCATGAACTGCAGCTTCTCCAGAATGCTGCAGCACGTGTCATCACTAGGACTTCATCATCTCATCACAACACCCCCATCCTGCAACAACTTCATTGGCTGCCCATTAAACGAAGAACTAGCTTCAAAATTCTGCTCATCACATTCAAAGCTCTTCATAACCTGACTCCATCCTACATATCTAACCTCATTCACATCATCACTCCTGTCCGCGCTCCCTTCCTCTTCCGCTCCTCCACTCTCGGCTCCCCCCAAACACCTTGTTACCATGGGGAGTAGAGCATTCAGCCGCTCTGCTCCCCCTCTCTGGAAATATCTTCCCCCTCATCTACGCACCTCCCTCCTCTCTCTCTCTCTCTCTCTCTCTCTCTCTCTCTCTCTCTCTCTCTCTCTCTCTCTCTCTCTCTCTCTCTCTCTCTCTCTCTCTCTCTCTCTCTCTCTCTCTCTCTCTCTCTCTCTCTCTCTCTCTCTCTCTCTCTCTCTCTCTCTCTCTCTCTCTCTCTGTTTAAATCAAAACTCAAATCCCACCTCTTCACACAAGTTTTTACCACAGTTTTAAATGTTAGCATCTTAGTGTTTTTACATGTTTCTGCACCATTTATTTTGTTTCCCCCCCCCCCCACCCACCCATTGTTGTTAAGTGTCCTTGGGTGCCATGAAAGGCACTATTAAATAAAAATTATTATTTAGTATTGTTATTATTGTTATTATTTATTATTAGTAGTATTATTATTCATTATTTTACTATCATAATAATTATTGTTTTATTATATTATTATTATTATTGTTGTTGTTGTTGTTATTATTATTTATTACTATTATTATTAGTATTGTTATTATTGTTATCAATATTATTGTTATTATTATTAAAGTAGGATATTTGACTAAAGAAGCTAATTAGCAGAGGTTTGAGATGGGTTGTGACACCAGTGTCCCCACAGGCCCTTAAGGGTTAAAAGCACCAGAATATGATGACAACACCTGTCGTCAGGGCCCGGTTTTCCATCGATGTTGATGCTGGACATGGGCCGGTCATTAAATCCTCCTTTTACTCAGTGATGTGTTTAGGCAGCCTGACATCATCATGTAGAGCAGCTTGTCTCCATCAATAACATGCCTGGACATGGACGGAATAGCTGATGAGTGTGAAATGTCCGTGCGAGGCTCACTGCTTCTGATCAAAACACAATTAAAGCGAATACTCTTTATTTGAATAGACTGGGCGTCTTTTAACCTCGACTTTTCTTTGTAATTGTCACTGAGAGTAAAGAAGCAATCCAACAAGCCGCTTCCTGCAGCCAATTTAAAGCATATTTCCTTTGATTTGGACCTCACCATCGATGAGCAACTTTTCAATCTCCTTTCTAAGAAGACACGGCTTATTTGATGTCAGGATGTCAGCAGGAAGCGAGTCAACGATGGAAAAGAAATGGTGGAACTCATTCTTTCAGCGGTGCACAGATCAAAGTCAAACATTAATGACAGACGTTCACCTGAACTCTCCTCCATGAGGCTTCGTGTGCATGTCTGTTCTCACGTGTGCTGCGTTTTACCTTTTGGGGGTTTTTATCGACACCAGTGTGGAGACTTTTAACTTCTTAAACTCTCCAAATATAAACAAATCATAGGATGCTTTATTCAAGGTGCCGAACTACCAGAACCAAATACATTTATACAAATGCATTAATGATCCACAACGTCCCTTCCATCCTAGATTCAGGAGCGTTTGTGTTGTAGTCCCATGCAGAGCGTCGAGATTCAGTTGGATGTTTACAACCTTCTCATATGAAATTGATCGGCGCTGCATGGCTGCACAGGAGGCTTAGCACCCACTCTGTATGCTTGGCAGTGGAGCGCTCCTGACCTTCTATTGACAGTTTTTATACTTGGTGTCACCTTGCAGATCAATCCACCCTCCGCAGTAGAAAGTGAACACCACCCCAGCTCCAGGGAGCCGGCGCACGCAGCAGCATGGCACATTTCTATAAGGCTGATTGGAATGGGGGGGGGGTGGAGTGGGGAAAACCTAATCACTCCCTCAAACGCCGTGAATAAATCTGCCTGTAAAGCATTACTCCAATCAGAAAACATAATCTCCCAAATGTTTGAATTCATCAACCCTGTCACCTCTGCTAATCCAGCCTTTACTAGGTTTTCATTGGCATCCTGGACCCAAATGCTGCTTTTCACATGAACTCATGAATATTTAACATGGCCGCTGACTCACAGGAGGACGGTTTTCCTGCCAGCACCTAACAAAAGATTTCCATTTTTTAGCATGTAAATATGGCAGAGACAATTACAAAGCAACAACAAGAGGCTTTTATTTCCATCAGTGACTCACGTCCCTAATCCCTCCTCTCAGGCGGTTTGTCCTCCCACTGGTGGAGACCGAAAATGCGACGTGTCTCAAGCTTATGGCCCAAACTCCAATACCCTTTTCATACAGTATTTGTTTATTATGCTGTCTGACCTTTTCTTTTCCCTTGTCTCTGTGACAAATTGTGTTTAATATGAAATGTCTTGACTGATATGCAGCGCGGGGTGTTTGGAATACTAAGTGCATCGCAGCTCGCCTGCCTGGACGTTATTTAGCATCATTTACTTTCAGGTGGATAGACAAAACTGTTTTTGATTTCAGGGCAGGGAGATGCTGCCAGATAATCATCCCAAATCAGAACTCTGGTGGGCATTCAGACCAGGCTGAAACACCACAAACATTTATTTATGATCACAGCGTGAAGCTGCAGCGCCAAACCCGCCTCACATCACCTGGTCATGCTCACGAATGTGCACTGGGAAACACGCCTTCCATGTTACTGAGGCATAGAGTAGGTCACCAACTGGATGAATAAGGTGTTGTTTCGTGTGTTTGTATGGGCGTGGCCGACAAACAGGAGAGCTGATTGGCTGGAGGACAAAATTATCACTAAGCTGAAAAACTAGAAAAAAATAAATAAACAGAGAATGAATAACAATTAAAATGCAATCCAAATGAGTTTGACAACAATGAATGAACGAATGAATGAATGAATGAATGAATGAATGAATAATAAATAAATAAATAAATAAATAAATACATAAATACATAAATAAATAAATAAATAATTATGAGCAGTGAAATATTTGCACACAGTAGAAGCTACAGGTGAGCCAAAATAGAAAGACCACGCAGAATCCCCAGGAAACGTCTTTCATCATAACGTAGAGAAACTAAACTTTTGTCATTGTTTTTTTTTATTTCAGTGATCTTGACCAGTCTGCTTACAGCAAAGCACTTATGAGAATATTCCTGTGTCATGTTTGCTGTTATCATGTGTGGATTACAGACGCGTTATCAAAGCTTTATTTATTTATTAACCAATTTCTCAGTCTACAGCAGGGGTCAGCACCCTAGAGCCCACAGGTCTTTCTTTAAACAGCACAGGTCTGAATTAACATAAAAAATACATTTGCTGCCACCTTTTTTAATGGCAGCTGCATTATTATAGATTAAAAACTAAAATTTTCTTTAAAACTTTAAATTATATTTATTATACATGAAGTTTAGTTTAACGCTGATCCAGGTGCCGACAGTGGCCGTTCATCACCCATGAAGGTCTATGACCCTGTTCTATAAATGATAAGTCATACAGCAGTGGTGCTCTAAGCTGGGGGTCGGGGCCCCATTGTGGGTCACCAAGAGCTACACACAGGGTCTTTAGATGGTTCCAGAAAACCCAACCTAACTGTCATAAATGGATGTGAGTGAACATGAGCTAGGGGAGCTTAAAGAGAAATCAAGTATGTTTGTTAAAAACAACATACCAACAACTACATACCAACAACAACATACCAACAACAACATACCAACAACAACATACCAACAACTACATACCAACAACAACATACCAACAACTACATACCAACAACTACATACCAACAACAACATACCAACAACAACATACCAACAACAACATACCAACAACTACACACCAACAACTACACACCAACAACTACATACCAACAACTACATACCAACAACAACATACCAGCAACTACATACCAACAACTACATACCAACAACAACATACCAACAACTACATACCAACAACAACATACCAACAACAACATACCAACAACTACATACCAACAACTACATACCAACAACTACATACCAACAACTACATACCAACAACTACATACCAACAACAACATACCAACAACTACATACCAACAACAACATACCAACAACAACATACCAACAACTACATACCAACAACTACATACCAACAACTACATACCAACAACTACATACCAACAACAACATACCAACAACTACATACCAACAACAACATACCAACAACAACATACCAACAACTACATACCAACAACTACATACCAACAACTGCATACCAACAACTACATACCAACAACTACATACCAACAACTACATACCAACAACAACATACCAACAACAACATACCAACAACTACATACCAACAACATAATACCAACAACTACATACCAACAACAACATACCAACAACTACATACCAACAACTACATACCAACAACTACATACCAACAACTACATACCAACAACAACATACCAACAACTACATACCAACAACAACATACCAACAACAACATACCAATAACAACATACCAACAACAACATACCATTTCATCAGTAATAGGAAAACTCCTACAACTGGGTGAACTCAGCTGTTGCATTTTCATATGTAGAGATGTAGAAATGTGCACTAACACACAACTAGTCATGAAATAAGGAAGGCAGAAATGCCAAAAATGAAATGATAACATGATAAATTCAAGTTTGCAGTTAATAGAAGAAATGTGGAAATTTTAATGTAAAAAGAGTTCAAAATAAAAAAAAAAATATTCAAGAGTTCTTGAAAGGTAATAATTTACACTAGAAAATATAAATATATCAACATAGAGTAGAAAGTAAAAAAACACACAGGTTATGGGAGAAAAAAGGAAAATAATGATGAAAAGTGCTCTAAGGCTAAGCTTACATGAATTATGCTGCACTGCTGCAGGTTTAGAGACCAACTGTGCAGGATTTTACTTCACCAGGGTTGGTGGGAGGAGTCCAGAAGAAAATGAATAAAGTTAAATAGACACTTCTTTTATTTTGTAGGTAAGTAAGTAAACGTTTATTTATATAGCGTCTTTCACAGATATAAATCACAAAGCGCTGTACAACATGATAAAGATCAGGGCAAATACCTCTGACCAATAAAAACATCAGAAAAACAATAGCAGTGATAAAGTAGAAAATAAAACCATGAGTATAAACAAAGTGAAGGTTTGAACCCGAACAAAGCCATCTTTTAGAAACATTTAGGGAGGGAACGCCTGGATGAAAAGGTGAGTTTTTAGATGATTTTTAAAGACCTCTACAGTGTTAGAGAGATGGAGATTTGAAGGTAGACTGTTCCAAAGTCTGGGTGCAATAGTCTGAAAGGCCCTGTCCCCTTTGGTTTTCAGTCTGGTTCGAGGAACGGCCAGGAGGTTTTCAGATGTGGATCTAAGGTTCTGAGAGGTGGTGTGTGGGGATAAAAGCTCAGATAGGTAGCTTGGAGCCTGGTTGTTAAGAGCTCTATAGGTCAGGACTAAAACTTTAAACTGTATTCTGTATTCTACCGGGAGCCAGTGGAGGGACTGTAAACCTGGAGTGATGTGAGCTCGTCTGCTGGATTTGGTTAGGAGTCTGGCTGCTGCATTTTGGATGGCTTGAAGGCGTGAGAGGGAGGTTTTGCTGAGACCAGTAAAAAGAGCGTTACAGTAGTCTAAGCGTGATGACACAAAGGTATGGATGATTTTTTCCAGATCTGCAGTAGAAACCAGTTTACGGACTTTTGAAATGTTTCTCAGTTGAAAGAAACAAGAGCGGGAGATGGTTTTGACGTGTGAGTCTAAACTTAAGGCTGGATCAAAAATAACTCCTAGGTTTCTAATGTTGGCCTTGGCTGATGGGCAAAAAGAGGCAATTTCTTGCTCGATTTTTGGCTGAAGTTCCGGGGGTGCAGCGATCAGGGTCTCTGTCTTGTTAGCATTGAGGACAAGAAAGCTGCTGGACAGCTAGTTACTGATCTGGGTCAGGCAGAGTACAAGTGTGGCCAGCCTGTCCAACTGGTGTGGCATAAAGGACATATAGAGCTGAATATCATCAGCGTAGATGTGGTAGGAGATGTCTGGGAAAGACTGATTGATGCCAGCTAGGGGAAGAATATAGAATGCAAATAGTAGAGGCCCTAGAACTGAACCTTGTGGGACCCCGCATGTTAGAGAGGCAGTATCTGAAGAGAAGGTTTCTGACTTCACTGTGAATGTTCTGTTAGTGAGATAGGAAGAGAGCCAGTCTAGAGCAGAACCTGAAATCCCAGCCAGGGCCTTTAACCTGTTTAGTAGAACGTTGATGTCTACAGTGTCAAAAGCTAGTGGGGGGATGCTGGATCTCAGATTCAACAACGTGTTTGCAAAAAAGTGGAGAAATCTGTTACAGTCATCAGCTGAAGATAGCTGAGCCTGCTGCGGAGGAGAAGACACGATGCTGGAGATGGTATCAAACAAAACCTTAGGACTATTCTTATTTTGACATATGAGGTTGCTGAAGAAAGAAGACCTGGCATTTTCTACAGCTTCGTTGTATGACTCGAGAAGTTCTTAAAAAAAATTGCGATGAACAACCAGTCCCGTGTATTCCCAGTGAGTTTGTTCTCCATCCCAACATGACACAAAAGCTAAATGGTGCAATGAAAGCTCCTCCTAAATGAGACCATAGACTTCATGGCTGCACACTGACTTTACAGGTGTGTTTTTATTTAGGACCTTCTCAGCTTGTGTTGCAGAAACTGAGGAAGTGAATTAAAATGTTGTTTAGCAGCGGCAGCTTGATGCATTTGCACATGGTGGACTGCTACAGTAATGCTGCTGCTTCAGGCACAGGAAACATGTCTCACTGGTTTATGCATGAAATGTTTTAGACATGAGGGCAAAATAAACCTCATTTGATTAAAAATGTGTCAGCACAGCCTGAATCATACTGTGAACACGCCATGAAGCTAGTGCCCACCGACAGCCGTCACAGGAACACAACTTAGCAGGTCTTATAATGTGTGAGACTTACGTTTGTTTGTTTGTTTGTTTGTTGGTTTGTTTGTTTGTTTGTTTGTTTGTTTGTTGGTTGGTTTGGGGCTTATCTATTTGATCCAACCCACCATTATTTTAAAGCACTTTTACAACAACAACATGGACCAAAGGCTAGGGGGATCAGGTCCTAACTTGCCAAATGTGGGACGAAGGCGACTCAATGTAAATAATCTGTTCAGCCTTTTAGCTCTAAAACCACAGTTAAAAATACATATAATTATCATTATTATCATCATCATATATTTCATGTACTATATATTCTATTTGAATTCAACTTGAACAAGCACAAACAGAAAAGAGCTTTCCTCCTGGACACCTCCCTGGTTAGGTTTTCCAGGCATGCCCAACTGGGAGAAGACCCAGGACACGCTGGAGAATCTACGTCTCTCGTCTGGCTAGGGAATATCTCAGGATTCCCCCGGAGCAGCTGGTCCAAGTGGCGGGGGAAGTGGAAGTCTGGGCTTTATGCTACTGAACCCCGCGACCAGACCCCGGATGAGTGGCTGAAAATGGATGAATGGGTTATTTTAGAAGAAGAGGAGGGCCAGATTACAGCTAACAAATGGCACTCTTAAGGGTGTCACACAAAGCTATTCAAAGCCCTCTAAGGACAAAAGAAACAAAAATGGAGATATTTAGGAATATATAACTCAATAAGATGAGAGAGAAATAAACTGCATCTGCAAGTTATGGATAAGAGTTGGACCAAGAACAATTCCCAACCAAATGATCACTTTTGAGTCTGCTCCTAAAATAACAGAGTTCTCCAGAAAACTACAATTCTAAAGCTTCAGCCTCTTCAGAGGGACGTAGCTGCATGTTTCAAACATTTCCCTATGAATAGATGATGGCAACAAGCGGATACATGGAGTGACGTTCAAAATGGCGGACTGAGTATGTTGAATATAATATACTTCATGGAGATTATCACAAATAGCTGACAATGCCGTATCCTCCCAGAATTAGACGGAACATCATCACATTTAAAATCCAAATCAAGTTGGAGAACCAAGAGAGTTTGGCACTAAAAGATCTGTGATTTAAAGATAAGTGGGTTTATGCTGTATAATAACGACATAAATCCACTTTTCTCCAAAACGCTTTGATAACTTTTCTTTCAGGGTTAGAACACCTTTTGTTAGAAGTCACATGGCTCTGGCGGAGGGCTAAATCAAATAAACAACAGATGTTAACTAAGCAACAACATCAAAAATTTACATTAAAGATTAAATCCCTGCGTCTGCATTTTCAAACGTACAACATTTCGCCACTTCCTGGCCGTAGCAATGGAAATGCTAACTGAACATCGAAAAGGAGCATAATGCGATTGCAAGTTAAAACTTGTAGATGTACACCAGAGGCCTCATTTATCAGGCTAGCTTACGCACAAAACAGGGTCGGAAAACTGCGTAAGCAACTTTCCATGCAAACTTTGGGATTTATCAAAAAACGTAGCAGAAAAATGTGCGCAAAGTTAAGTTATCACTTGTACCGCTTCGTTTTCACACAGAACAAGACCCCCCACACGCACACGCACACACACACAAGCACACACGCACACACATGTACACACACATGCACACACGCACACACTCAGGGGAGATCTCCGTTTGGCTGACTGGTTAGCGTGTGGACTCTCACCCGGGAGTCTGGGGATAAAATACCGATCGGGCTATTTTTAAATATCCGCCACAGATCTCTCTGAAGAACTCAGCATTGACGGCTTCAGCAACGCTGTGCCACTCCATGAATTTTCTCTTATTTGTTTTGCAACAGCACTTCTATTCATTTCAATGGTGGTGATGAGCTACGATGTAGCCACAGCTGCCCTGGGGCGCGCTGATGGAGGCGAGGCAGCCCAGCACAGGCGCCACCGGTTCCTCCAGGCAAGTTGGGTAAAATGTCTTGCCCAAGGACTTCAACAGCAGAATTCTCTGCCGGGATCAAACCTGCAACCTTCCGATTACTGGACAACCCGCTCTACCTGTTGAGCTGCTTCTGCCTCCGACTCTCTCTGCCCCGACCCAGAGTCTGCCAGCCAGCCTCTCCTGGTGGAGAATCCTGACCTGTGATCCTGAGACGCTGATCCTCACCTGAGGTCTGAACCTCCCCAACAGGAGCTGAAGCTCCTCCACCACCAAACTCCACACCCTCCTCTCTTTCTGTTTGTGGTCATTATGAACAGATCCTTTATCTTCTGAACAATGATTACAACCTGCTTACCTCCAGATGCCTCCCATCCCAGACCAATCCTAAACCTCAGCACTACACCTTCTCAGGGTTGCTCCTTTAAGCTCCTCGTCTTCAGCGAAGCAGACAGGAACCAAGCTTGGTTCTGGTTCTGAACAGCGATTTGATCCATTAAGAGATGAGGGTTGCTGATTCCTCTCCTCCTGCTCTTCCTCTCACCTGTCACAGGTCTGCTCGCCTCACTGACATCTCAGCTCTCTGTCCGGATCCAACGATAAAACCTGGGAGGACAGCAGGCGTTCTCCTTTAGCTGCAGGTTAATGCAGCAGAAAATCAAAAATCTCCACAGAATATTGTAATTTCCTGGGAATAAAAACAGCAGTGAGACAATTTTAAGTGATTTCACTGTTTTGTTTTAAGAATACTGCGTCTGGAGAATCGTGTGCTAGTGTTTGGGTTAGGATCCAGGTGTGTTCAGACAGGTTAAAGCGAGCTAACATTTATAAATGACACTAGAAGACGTGTTAATAATCCGAATCACGAAACTCAGATTACAACATCTGGAGGTCACTGGCGTTGCTGACCTGATCTGTTGGGCCACCACCACATCTGATCCGTCACCTCCGCTCTTTAGCTGTGATTCTAGGAAGTTTGTGGAAAACTTCTTGCTTTGGATCCACGGGGATGAGTGACGTAAGCGTTCCCCCAAACCAACCACGGAGGAGGTACCTCGGTTATTTGCAGAACCTTTCGACAGCGTGTCTTTCTTCTAAGTTTGCTTCTTGAATCGTGTCAGTAACACTTGAGGAGTCGTCGTGTGACTTTTATCATTATGAAGATTTTTATTATTAATGTTATTATTGTTATTGTTTGTTTGCAAATCAACCTTAAGAAAAAGAGGTGGACTACAAAAGTTTAACAACTGAGAACTTCTCTGGCTAAAAGATGTGCATGCTGGGAGGAACCGACCGTGTTCTCAGGGGAACACGTGCACTTTCACCAGTTTAACTTTGGCTTTCTGCAGAATTGTTGCGTAGATTATAAAATAGACACAAACCCAGTACTGTTGATTCAGTCTGAAGACCCGTTTGCCTTTCAAAATAAAAAAATCCTCAATGCAACAAAAGCAGCGTCCATCGTTCAGGTGTACCCTCCTCCGGCTCTAAACGGCATAAACAGGTTTTCCGCCCGTGCACACATTTCATCATGCACACGTTCGGCTTCATTTCCACGAGCTCACTAAAAGGCTCTTGATCCGAGCAGGGAGTGACACTCGAACGTGACTGAATGGTGTCATCAGATGCTGTAAATCCACGGCTCCTCATCTGAGATCTTTGTCAGTCGCTGAATGTAGCAGGCTCTGAGACTCAGCGTGCTCCCAACCACCTCTAATGGGAATGCTGGGAATGCAAGCGTGTTCTGAGATCAAGCCTGGAAAACTCCTCTGGTGTTTTTCATGACTGATCACGTTGTCTCCAGTGACAGCTCTTGTTGCTGCTCACAGCAGATGAACCAACCTAAATGACTTCATTAACCACGTTTATTATTTTGGTTTCAGGTTATTTATATTTTTGTAAAACATCACGTGGATCTTCAAATTAAAGTCCAGTCTGGATTTTACTACAAAAATCAGAGATCGCTAATAGGATGAATGTAACCCTTTAACGTGCAGCTGAAACTGTTAGAATAAAACCTCTGAACTCGTCGTGTTTGTGGTCAGACATCTCATCTGATCACAAACGCCCCGGGCGTCGGCGTCGGGAGTGAAATGGTTCCAACGAGCCGCTCATGGCGGTGGACTGTTACTGTTTTAGAAGGACAGGACGTTTCGTCACTAACGGCTCTGAAATGATTCTCCTCTAGAGCAACTTAACATGTTGCCACTGCTGAAAATTAAAGCTAAATGCAGTTTTAAAAGCTCGTGTTTTCCTACTAAAGGGTGGAGACCCCGATTTTAAATCCCGTCAGATGTCAGGAAGAAGAAGGCGCACCTTTAAAGGAGGAAAAGTGGATCTACTATAAGGGTGTTTTCAGTGGCATGCATGTCCTAACTACCCAGCAGCATTTAGATGTCTCTTCCTGACAGTCACACAGGTTTAAAGCGCTCCGTTCTGAATCACAACCACACTGGACGCTCGTGGAAAGATGAGTTGGGACGGCTCATGACATGATATGAAGGAAGATATGAGTAGCCTGGATAAAAGTCTGTGATGGGGTCTAAATCGGGAGGCTGGGCTTCCTGCTGGATTGCAAAATCTGTAAATAGCGTCTGATATTTAAAACTTCTACAGAAGCATCCAGCATGATAGACTCTTCTGAGAGAGGAGGCTTCAATGCAGTTCAAATAAAAACACCTTCACTAATGCACTCATCTGATGTTTTAACACACCAAAGTTTGAGTTCATACATCAGAAAAGTTACGTTTAGATGGACTTTAGTGTTCCTCTCTGAAACTCGCACCGATGCCACAATCTCTGCAGCTCACAACAAAACATCCTGCTTCTGGAAACGCTTCAGCAGATCCTGTTGCGTAAAACACACTCAGCTATGGACACCAACACTTGTATGACCCACACATGTCAGAGGACCCCAAAGCGCTTTTCACCACAGCAGGTGTCGCCAACTCCAGTCCTCCAGGGCTGCCATCCTGCTAGTTTTCTGTTTCCTGCCCTGCCACACCTGACTGGAGCAGCTTGATCTTCTCCTTAACTCTGTTTATTACTCATTTGTTTCAGTCAGGTGTGCAGGAGGAAAGAAGCAGCTCACATATGCTGGATGGTAGCCCCCAAGGACTAGAGCTGAGGACCCCTGCACTACAGCTCATCACACACATTCCCACGCTCCTCCTCCTGAGATCCAAAGGGTCTCTCTGAAAGGAATTTTCCATCAGATGTCTGGGATGAGTCGAACAGAAACAAACATTATTACTGAATGTTTATTTCTCTCTAGTTTTGTGGTACGGTGTACGGTCTTCCATCAGCTTCCAGAGTCTCTCCCGTCACTTTGAGCTGGATTCCAGGGATGTTGTTGTCCTGGCATGAGCATCGGGACGAACCATAGAAACATATCTGTCCGCAGGGTTACACTTTACCACTTTATCAAAGGGGACTCCACTGTTGTGTTGAAGATCATCATCAGTCATCAGTACAGAAGGAAAATCAAACAAGAGCTTCATAAAAAGCAAAAACTACTGCAAGTAGCTTCTCCCAAACAAACACAATCATGGATTTAAAGTCTAAAGACCAGATGTGTCAGGGGAATTGTTGTCTCCTTGTTTTGATTTTGGAGGAAAATCAGGAACTCTGACAGGTGTGTGAAGTTCAAGCATCTGTAAAACTGGAGATCTGCGAGCTGAAGGAGGAATCCTCCAGTGATTTCAGGCAGAATCCCTCTGACTGCAGCAGTTAGGATCAATACAGACTCATTCCACCAGCTAAACGATGTCTGTGATGCTTCCTCTGACGAGCCGATGAGAAAACACTGAATATCTGCCGGGACTTTCTTAGCGGAGTGAACAGCAGACAGAACTTGTTACGTTTTGCTGCACATCCACGTTTCATCAAGAGTGACGTCTTTATTTTTAACTCAAATCACATTTCTAACAGTGATCCGGTGCAAGAGGAATGGGTTTGAATCAAACACCGTTCCGTCTGGACCCAAACCAAAACTTAACTTATCACATCAACTTGCTTGATGACGGCGTACAAATTATACAGAGACGTCCGGAGTGACGTTACCGGAGCACCACAGCAGCAGAGCGCATCAGGCATGAATAGAAGACAGGATATGAGCGGACAGCAACGACTGAATGTTAGTTATATTTTTTGGGTGGCGCCACTTTGAGAATGTTATTGTGACTGTTGGCAGGACGCAGAATCCTGGAGCGCATCAACAATGAGCTCTCCGTCCCCGGTGCACTGAGCCCATTATAATGTCATACAGGTAGAAACCGGACTTTTTCAGACCTCCCTGGGTGTGAAGGTGGAGGACTAGGGGAGCCCATCACCCTCTCAGGAGAGCCAGGCCCCCCTTTGCTCCCCCGTAATTCAAACCCTGCATGAGTGCAAGAACCTGTGTGAACTTTCTGCAGCAGGAGCTCAGGAGGTGAAGCGGGGTGTCCATTAATCAGAGGGTTGTAGGTTTGATTCCAGCTCCCACCAGAGAATGCTGTTGTTGTGCCCTTGGGCAAGACACTTGACCTGCCTCGCCTGCTGCAGATGGTCAGAGGGCCCGGTGGTACCTGAGCTCAGCAGTCTGTCTTCCGTCAGTGCGTCCTAGGGCAGCTGTGGCTATGTCGTAGCTCATCATCATCAGCATTTGAAGCCTTCCTTTGAACCCTTTTGGATTGCAGCGTGCGTGTGCGTGTGTGTGTGTGTGTGTGTGTGTGTGTGTGTGTGTGTGTGTGTGTGTGCGTGTGTGTGTGTGTGTGTGTGTGTGTGTGTGCGTGTGCGTGTACGTGTGTGCGTGTGTGTGTGTGTGTGTGTGTGTGTGCGTGTGTGTGTGTGTGTGTGTATGTGTGTGTGTGTGTGTGTGTGTGTGTGTGCGTGTGTGTGTGCGTGTGCGTGTGCGTGTGCGTGTGCGTGTGCGTGTGTGTGTGTGTGTGTGTGTGTGTGTGTGTGTGTGTGTGTGTGTGTGTGTATGTGTGTGTGTGTGTGTGTGTGTGTGTGCGTGTGTGTGTGTGTGTGTACGGGTGGATGACTGATTATGTTGAGAGGCACCCTGGGGGGGCTGAACCCTTAGAAGGCGCTGTACAGATACAGACCATTCCAGAAAGAACTTTTCAGCCTCTCCCTTTTGAAAAGTGTGTATTTCTATGAAAAATAATTGAAGAAACAGCTTTAAAACCCGCCTGCCTGAGTGTGTGCCACCTCCTCGGTGCAGAGGGAAATATGCCAGCAGCCTCTAATGGATTAATTAAGATGAAACTTTGCACGTGCACTCACGGTCCCCAGAGAAGAATATTGATCCTTTCATTCGTAACACTGAGAGGAAAAAGCTAGCACACACAGCTTCTTCCAGCTAATTGTGCAGCTACTGTTACTGCACAAAGAGAAGTCACCGGAACCAGATCCTGGGTTTCCTCTCGCTTCATTGCTGCATTTCTACGGCTGCCTGGCTCTGCAGGAGGGCACCAGGGACAGCGGAGCGTTCCGCTTCGGTTGTTGTGTTGAAGGGAACAGGCTGCTTGGCCTCAGGTAAGGAAGCTTGTTGTTGCATTTGCATTTCCTTAACATCCTTTTCAGCATACGCAGAGATCTGTGGAAGGCTCAGAAGGACTCTTTAAATGACTGCTCTGTACTTCTCGTCTGGAGGAGACTGACAAATCGGCTGCAGCATTTTCAATTTGAAACAAAGTTAGAGCAGGTGTTCTGTCATGGACTGACCTCCAGCTTCCTGTCAGCATGCTGCACTAATAGACTCCTGGCATGATGGATAACAGACTAAAATACCTGTCACACAGCTAAAGGTGTCATCTTTTTCCATGCATTTGTTTAGTATGAATTTGCAGAGACAAAATGCAAGCGTTCCCCGGACTCAGTAGGACTGGTTTGGAGGCCTTGAGCCTGTTTTCAGGGCCTCCAGGTGTGCTTAGTTTGCAGATCTGATGTGTGTTGCAGTTAAAAGTCATTTCTGGTGGATTTACTACACGTTTTACTGCGTTACAAATTTAGGTCTGTTTAATATTTACTACTTATCGCTCCTGAAGATCCACATTTCCATATTCTCTGCAGTCCTGAATTTAGATGAATTCGTTCCACAGCCGTTCTCGTCACACGGGACCTTCTGCACCGCCATCATTCTCCCCCTTCAGGACTCTAACCCCATCTTCAGGTTGTGTCTCTTTATGTCAGCTCTTGTAAATCGGACAGCTTCACAGGCCCGTCGCATGCAGAGTAATGCCAATATCCTTTTGTTGGGAGAAAATGGGAGTGTTGGACTGGATTCTCCTCCCCAGAAGCAGCGTGGAGGGCTCCTCAGAGGGAACTCTGTGATACTTAACCTCTTCTCATCTCCATTAAAATGAAAAAGCTGCTGACAATGAACATTTTTTATGTAGGACATGAAAAGGTAAACTAGATGTGCTCCTTCTCAAGGACTCATTAAATGTGCAAAGCGTTCTGTTTAAATCTGTAGTTGGTTGAGGAACACACGAGCCTCCAGCTTCTTTCATCGTTCCCAACGTGCAAATAGTTTGTCAAGGTTTTTATCTGCCGGCTTTTCCTGGGACTCTTTTAACTTGTGTTTCGTATAAAAGAAGGATTTTCTAAAGACTAGATCTTTATTACTTGTAGTAGTCTACATGCGCTACGGCATCGTGCTGCTGGAACAGTTCACTAATTAATGCCATGACTTGTTCAAATCTTTGTCCTGATTTTCCTGAATGCAGTTGAGGCTGTGGATCTGAGAAAAATGTCACAACCCTTTTGCTCCCGAGGTCTAATCGTGTCATTTCACAGAAATGATTTTAAAAGTCTGAGAGAAACATGAATGTTACATTATGACCCAGCCTCACACACACACGTCTGACTGAGGTTCAGGAGCATCTCTTCATTTTATTATTATTATTATTTTACCGTGTCCTGTCTGGCTGTGAAGCAAGCAGAATTGATGTCTGAATGCTGGTGACAAGCCTTACAGATTTACTCTCAGGTGGAGCATCAAAGCGTCTGCCTTTAATGTCACGCCTGATACACAACAATACAACAAGAGCAAGCTATCACTGCGTCAACTTGAAGAAATATACAATCAACATTGTTTAACTGAACAATCACATGATAATAAATCACAGTACATTTAGTGCCCACCACAGCCTTGAGACAAGTGGTCCATACTTATGAGAGCACCATGTGAGCACCTGTGTGTGTACACACGCTTGTTTATGTAAGGTTTCTCTGTAGGAGCGTCCAACAGAGAGTGTGAGGGACCACAGATCTGCCCCCAAAGATGGGTAGGAGATGGAAGGAGATCCAGGCGCTGCCCCAGAGCACAGGGACTCCAGGGAGACTGCAACCAGAAAGGCCCCCGCCCCCCTCGAGAGGTGCAGAGGATCGCCCCGTGGAGCCACAACCAGCAGCCGGCAGAGTACCGGGAGATATTGGCGGCAAGCCCACAGGCCCGCCCGCAGCCTCCCACCCCTAGCCGGCCGAGCCCGGGACCCAGCGACCCGGGACCCAGAGGCGACCACCCCCGCCGGGGACCCAGCAGAGCCCAGGGACCCAGACCCCACCAGGCAGCCACTGGGATTGATCAGGCAGATGACAAAATCTTAAACCCCTGACCTGGGAGCCACGAACACTCAGGCAGACCAAGGCACCACACCCCACACCAGGTGTGGCAGAGGGAGGGGAGACGAAGATCTATATCATAAAAAGAAGTCCCAGGAGAGGGGAGGAGTCAAAGGCCCCACCTGACATATACAGTCATACACAAACACAGTCACACACTCCCTCCCTCATGCTCACACATGCACATACAACCCAAGACTTACAAAAATGCACGCTGGACACCCACTCATGCTCCCCATACACACCCTATTCACTCTGGTACCGGTACTGCTGCACACTGGGTACAACCATCACCGGTTCCCAGAGTTTGACCCTTTCTGCTGGGGTGCTGATGAGGAGGCTCCCCCGCCCAATGCTGAGCACAGCAACCAACCACCCCAGACCCCAACCAGACAGCCAGATCTCCCTCCTAGCCTCCATCCCCAGGAAGCCAAGCGACAACAGAGGTGTGCTAAGACCCCTAGTCTCCCTCCGCCTGCTCCAATATAGTGTTGTGTGTTGATGAGGTGTATTCCATTGCTGTGGTGAGCGGGCAGTGCGGGCATTGCCTGGCCTATGCCAGCTGATGCCACCGCACCACCCCACTTACACCCTCAGCCATCAGTGTCTAAGTGTGGTTTAAAATTGGAAGTGGGCACCAGCACTCAGGAGGAGGCTGAGATATCCCCCTGCCAAATGCCGTTGAATGTACTCACTCCCAAGGCCCTAAGTGTGTGTTTACGTGGAATGTCGTCGGTGGAAGTGTATAAGGTGCAAATAAAATTGGGGGCAGGTTGCCACAGGAATGCGGAAATGGGGTCCATACCCACACTCTCTGACCTGCCCACCCCCCAAGGTCCTATGTGTATGTTTGTGTGATGATGTGAGGGAGCAGGAGGAGAGAAATATGCGGGGATGGGGAGGAATGGCTGGTTGGGCTTAGCCCTCCAGGGAGCCAGCTCCCCCACTGGCCCCAATAGGCACCTCCGTTGTCAAACTGTCTCCCAGGGCATGGAGACCCCAGCCCATCCTGCCAGGGCCCAAAGCAGCAGCATTACAGAGCCCCACGGAGTCCGAGGGCACAAACCCAGCCCCACCCCAGCAGAATATCTATGCCCATCCCTGCATTTGTACAACTTCCAGAATATATAAGACATAGGACATCCAGGTAAGGTTGGGTCCTCCCCCTCCTGGACCTCCCCCTCCCCTGTGATGGGACAGCAGTGGAGCCAAGGTCTACCAGAGGCCCCTGAACCCGGGCCAGGCACTGCTGCATGTTCCTGCCTTCTCCCCGGCAGCATACATGTCAGGACCTGGCCCCCAAGGCCCCGCCCAGATTCCCACACGGGGCCGGCCACCCCCACACCCCGAGCCCCCAGGCCCCCACCCAGACCCGCCCAGGGGCAATGCAGCTGCCAGGCAGTGACCCATGGCTGCCGCCAAGACCTCCAAGGGGCCCAACTCACAACCGCCAGTAGTCCACCCCCCGAGGCAACCCAAGCACCTCCAGAGGGGGGCAACGGCCCTCCAGTCCCAGACACCCCCAGTGAACCCACCTCCAGGGAACATCCGGATACTCCAAACTCAGACCCTCCACCCCCCCACCCACATCATCCCACAGGATAATATCAATGGCCCCCCACCATCGCTATGTGATGGAATCGATCAAAGGAGCCCAGAGAGATTGATTTGAAGTGGAAGCAGAGGCTATATCAAGTGTAATATGATCTAACAAAAGATTTCTATACTGGTTAATGCAGAGTTTCTCTATTTTTCCAATTCAACAGGATAGTTTTCTTAGCGATGCATATGGCAGTCAGAACCACGTGAGGAGCGTCTCTTCATGATGAAGTCCATTTGACTCTAGACCCCCCAAACATCAACCTTTCTGTTTCCCTGCATGAGAGATTCTATAACTACAGTTTTAATGCAATTTCACCTCTTCTGTTGAAATACCCTCCAGGAGAGTAATCAGCAAGAAACCCGCTCCACAACCCAATTATCTCATCAATGAAGCTCCTAAAAGCAAGAGAGAACTTCGTTAGGGAAGTGTCTATACATCAAACCTGCACCAATCAACCCCCACATCAGGTGATCAGAGGTCCACTGCACCACCGTGTCTCTCACACCTCAATGTAATCCTTCTCTTAAGTGAACAGGGGGAGCTCGGGTACATCCCTACCATCTCTTTGGTTTAATCAGGGCTTTGTTGTTCGGGCTGGAGGAGTCGAGGCTCCTCTGCCTCATCCTTCACTCTGATGTGTGAGATCAGATAAACGAGCCGAACACATCATGAGTAATTAGCTCGTGGTTTGTATGCAGAGTTGCCTGAGGGCCACACATACATCATAACACAGTTCCATGTAGTCAATTTCTGGGCATCAACCATGTAAAGTAAGATGACAAGAAAATCGTTATTTGCTCAGAGCGTTTACACTCAAAGAACCGCACACGACTGTACATCCATCGATTAGCACTTTGCTCATCTGTTGACTTTTAATCCGTGTTTTCTTTATCTGAGCCCGTTGCTGAAACGTGATGCTTGTTCTGACACGAGTTAAAGGAAGCTGCTCTTCCGGCAAAACAAATCCCAAAGTACTAATCTACCTCCAGTTACTCAGAATGATCATTAGTCGTACAAATATAGTGACACATAGATTTTTATAAGCTATGTTTTTGCTTCTGTGTGAAGTTACCGTTGCTTCCCTGGTACCCAAAGTACCTATTTCCTATTTCCAGAGTCAGTCGGATATTAAAGGTCCAACAATATTAATGAGTCATAATTTTATAGAACATACTTTGACGGATACCTTTCATATTTTTATTAACGGTTTATTAATTGTGACCACCGACAAAACTAACACAGCAACCGCTCTGGAATGCCAACAAAGCTGTGCTGATTCACTAAAGTCCAACCCTTTTTCACTGCTGACGGACAAACAATCACAAAAGCTCCTCTTGTGACTCAGAGCCCGTCACACAGCGTGTCTACTGTCCTCGCTTCTCTTTCTGTGCTCTTTCATCCCGTCCTCTTGGAGAGGGACAGCAGCTTCTCTCTCTTATGCTCCTGGGCCTTTCTGTTTGATCTCCGTAGTCAGCTAATGAAGTCGAGCCTCTGGCAGGCAGCTGGCATCCACACGAAAGCCAGCAACCCTGAATGTGCCCCAAGATCTCAGTTATCTTCGCAGCGCCACCCCGTCTGATTCAGCAGCCGTCTCTGAAACATTCAGAGCCCCGTTGAACAATGCGACAGAATCAGACTTAATTACTTGCTGTTGGGAAAATCTGCAGAAATCAGGATTAAAGGAATCTGGGTCAGCCTGATCTCTGCAGGAAACGCAGACCATGAAAGGCGGAAGCAAACATCTCTCACTCTTAATATTTAACGTTTGAGACATTGGTTTATCTTCTTATGCAGGTCTCTGCTCTTTGTTTCCTGTGACAAAATAATCCAGTAGGAATATATTCTACAGGAAGTAGATTTTCAGCAGCCTTTGGTCCTAACGGTGTTGTCCCCATCAGTTTAACTTCATCACATGCCAATGCCAGCACCAGTCTACTTTCTATAAAGTAAAGTTGTTTGTAACGTGTCATGGGAAAAGTGCCTGACAGATTCCTCTCCAGAGAGCAGGGGAGGGGTGAGAAACATCTGATTCAGCAATCTTCAAGGCAAATGCAAAACCTCTCACAAATGCTAATCTGTGATTTCTTCCAGATTAGTGGGACTCACGCTGAGCCGTAGATGCTGAAACACTCGCAGACAACCTGCTGCTGTTTCCTCGGCCTCTCACTGAACGGAAACTGGACGCTGCCTCTCTGACTGCTGATGTTGGGAAAAGGAAGGGTCCTGCTGAGTTCACTAATGAGGTTTGATCAGGTGTTCCCTCCATCATCTGTTGCAAAGAATTTTACAACCGCTGCTTGGGCAGGATTAGGAAAACCTAGTCTGCATGACTCGAGCAGCCAATCCCCTCCCAGCAGCCCCTCTTCACAACAGCAGGGGCAGCACGACTCACGGCCTTCAAAACAAGCAGCCTGCCACCAGGTGGAGGTTCACGTGTCGAGGGCTGCTGATGCCAAGTCTGCCTTCTATGGTAGTAATGGGATCTACGATCGTATTCACTTGCTGTGAAAGCTTCCAGCCTGCTTGCTGCGGGGGATACGGGCTTGTCGACTCCTGCACCAGCTGAATGCTACGTCCTGCAGCCAGGAGCAGATGGCATGAAAGAAAACACTGAACTGTGAAGAAAAACCGAAGGCTTCATCAGGAGGCTCACTGGTTGGCAGCCATAGAACAAACTCAAAGTTTCCACCACCAGGATCCAATCCTGCTTCATTTGGAAGATTTTCTTTTCTTTTTCCTCCAAGATTGACTTTTTTCCAAGTATTCTGACCACAGGAGAAGGGATTACAACAGACTTGGGGGCTTCTACATCGTGCAGTCACGATGTTTTCACAATCATTTGTTGTCATTTTTAAACTGAGCAGGCAGGCTTTTCCCTTCGTTTGTTTGTCTAATCAGACAACACAGTGGTGTGCATTTGCATATTTACAACGTGAGAGCTCTCAGCACAATTGTCATCAAAAGTGGAAATTTGAAATTCTGATGCACGGCATGAGAAGACATCACCAAAGGGAGTGAAGCAGGAGGAAGGAGAACCAAACGGTAATCTGGTAAATCATTCAACTAACAACCTGATGATCGTCCCAGGTGAGCTCAGTGTGTGTGAAGCCTAGTCCTTAATGTGCATTTGCTCTAATCACATGTATGTTCACACTTTATATTTGCCTTCACAGCTCCTTTTAGCTGACGGTGGTCTCAGGGTAGAGTACGGAGGAGTAGAGCAGGGGTTGCACTCGTGCAAATGGCTGGTTAAAAGTGGCTCCATTTACAGCCAGAGCTAATGTGGGAGCTCAGAGGTGTCTGAAACCATTCATTTGATCTCCCTGCTCAACTGCTGGTGCTACATATCATTGCACCCCACTGATCCATGCATAAGGAGCATTGCTGCTGCACAATTAAGTCTGCAACGGAGTTATTTACAAAGCTGTAATGGTATATGCGTCGGCATGGCTTTTTTCATTTTGGGAAATCAAGATGTGTTACTTTTAAAAGCCCCAATTATCTCACATCAGCTGGCTAACGTGTGAAAAACATGCAGCTAGTCATCAGTGTTGTCTCCTAGGCTGATGGTTAGACACCCTGCTGTGTGCAGATGCATGCCCTGTGGCAGACCAGCACCTCTGACCCAGAACAGCAACCTGTGGGAGTAGAAATAAAACAGCTAATTGATCTTTGTAAGAGCACTTATCGTAATCCAGCAAAAGGGAAGAGCAGCAGGCAGGTCATCCCAGCGAGCGAAGTGACTCAGCAGCCATGCTGCAACCAACGGACGTCCAGGTCCAACGAGCCGGAGCACCAACCGGGAGGAGTAGGTTCCGATGACGAGTCACGGGTCCGCCCTCAGGAAGCAGGATCATCACGAGCTCAGCAGGAAGAGAGAGCACAGCGCAGGGCACTTCAATGTAGACACAACAAGATCGCGTCTCATGTCTACAACAAACAAATAAAAACCTAACACAGAGTACCTGTTGTACTCTGTGTTAGGTTTTATGTGAATTACCCTTTAAGCGAGGAAATGGAGGCAGCCCTCTCTACGTGAGATGCAAAACAGGGTGGTGCGAAAAAGCATAAAATTAACAGAACCCTATCTGGTATCAGTGAATCACTGCACTAAATACACTCTTTATAAGGATGGAGGGCAAAATTGGTCGTAGCCCTTTAAGGTAAATTAACTAAGTTAATCATAAAGTTCTCAACTTAATCACCCTGGCAAAGGTACTATAAAAAGATAGAAATGTAAATCAGTGGAGTTAGTAATCACCCCCATGTGAATGTACCCAGAAGGAATTAAGATTAGTAAAGATTAAAAGAAAAATTTGGATAACAGTACTATGTGACCTAACCCAATCTACTGTTGCCTGACTGATTACCTGACCTCAGGAACCCACAGCATGTTCATCTCAACTCACCTCAAGTCTGCACGTCATGTATAAACAGGAGAGACAACCATGCACATACACAAACAGACAAACTTGTGTAGCTTGAGATAGAAACTATGGAACCGGTGAGTCTGGCAACCGAAATCACTCCACCTTCTACGTCCCGGCAGACGTAGTAGTAGTAGTAGGAGGAGGAGGAGGACCGACCGACTGACCGACCGAGGCGCAGCCACCTGGGCAACCGCTGCTCCACGAACCGGTGCTAAGGCTCGAGCTAGGCGTCCTTTGACATCACCGACCGAGGTCCCCAGAAGGGTCACCTGTGTGGAGAAATAACGGTTTTGGATAAAGAACACACCCCAGAGAAAGCCGAGGTTTATGAATATCATGACAGAATCAGCGGAGGACCAGGAGTAAGACACTGGTCGAAACTTGAGACCGGGATCTGCTGACAACTCACGCAGCACTCTGTTCACCACAGCCACTCGAACCACGGTTGGACCGTCGAATGTAACACGGTCCACCGTAGCTGGAGAAAGAGCAAAGGAGATTTTATCATAGAAAGGAGAAAACTCTACTTCAGACCTATGCTCGCCAGGATCCAAGTAATATAGAGAGACCTCACCCACATGGACCGTAGCACCACGTGGAACTGTTACCCATAAGGTTTCAGAGGGAAGCTCCACTCGTGTAGACACACCAAACTGCTCAAAGCAAACTTCAGCTTCTCTAGCCGGGTATTGCGTAACCAACGGTTACCAACAACAACAGCTTTACTACTCACAACGTGTGAGTGTGGTTTCACAGTCATAGGACATTTAGATTTATCTGACAACTCATCAATGCCACACACACCACCGGCTCCGCCGTGTAGAAAAGGTGTGCCTGGACACAAGAAGTGTAGACCACGGGTGAGAGAACACGCACTCAAGTCCGGGACTAACCTGACGTGCGGCGCGCTCTCCTGGTACGCGACGATCGGAGGCGTATGCAGCCTGACATGAGTGCCATCAGCCCAGTTACCTACATTCACCACATCTCTTAATCTATAAATGTCATTTGGAGACACATCAGGTAAGTTGATGATGAAGGCTAGCTCTCTAGCATCTTGATCGACGTCTAACGGGATAGCACTGCCCAACGAGAAAGCCAGGTGAACCTGAAGGGTAATTGGGGCCTCCGAGGTCACCCTAGCAATCGCAGACCGGACCATGTCCTGGGACACGAGGTACGGAGGGATCCTCCCCATGAGGAGAAGGTCGATCGAGGCGCTCACGTCCCGACCCTAATGACGACCGCCAGGCAAGCGTTCAGCATCTGTGTGTGAGCATAATCAACATTCACAAAGGAATGCAACTCATTCACAGCGGAAGTTGTTTTACACAAAATGTCGCTATGAGTGTTGAGTACCACCATAGTTAGTTTTTCAGACATGCCCAGCTGTCTCAGGGCACGTCGCTGCTGCTGTACCTGCTTACGCAGATCCGGGTATTCTCTGCTAAGCTCGTCAACGTGTCGACGAACTGTGTGAATCTCAACCGAGTTGACTGCGGAGAATGTGAAGTTTAAAAGATTGCCAGTTGCATTACCAATTGAGAAAAGTCCGTCCAGGAAATGCTTTGGTCTTCTGCTGGTACCGGAAAGTACACTGTTAGAAACTGTGTACTTAAGTGCCTGCTTAAGAATGTGACTGACACCAGCTACTGCATGCTGTGTCATGGTACGGGTCCAGTGTTCCCCCGTTTTTCCGAGAGATCGCCGAAGGCATTCTTCATCTTATCAGTACACGCCATAGCGGGGTCGAATTTGACGAAGATCTTTTGTGTAAATTAACGATAGTTAGTCATTTGTAGACCTGGGCGGTCTCGGAGTGCGATACCCAAAGAGGGCCCAGGTTCGTGCAGACGCGTTAGAGATGGCCGGTGATGGGTTCCCACCGCGGTTGATAGCAGCCCGAACCACGCAACTAACAAAACGTATTTTACCAGACCTGGAAATGGAAACCAGGGACGTTGTAGGTTGTAGAGTGGCGCAATCTTGCCAGGGTTCGACGCAGGTGGAGGCTCCGGAGGGCCCTCGTTCGACGCGCAGGTGCAGTCAGAGAGGTCGGGGTCAACCAGTGGTGGTACAGGGCACCGGACCCCCTCGCCTTCGGTAGGTGAGTCACCAACCTCTGGGCTAAAGGTCACCAGCGCCTGCTGTAGCGCAGAAACGTCAGCGACGTCATCAGCCTGTCCTCCGGTATTTTTTCTTTCTTCCGTCTTCTTGCTGGAATGTAAACATTAGAAGTGAATGCGTGACCTTGGCTGTTCATGCACACTGGCGCTGTGTCACAAGGACAGCTGTTAGAGGGGAGAAATGGTTCCTTCATCACGTTACATGTCTATGCAAACATTTTTCTCTGTCCTATTCATTTTCTCTCCCTTTCCTTACATTTTTGAATCACAACTATTTGTTTATTTTTTCTCATTTTAAACAGAATTTGATCATTTCTTGAACGTTTTTTAATAACTTTTTGTGAAACACAGCATGACTTTTATATTTTTATCTTGAGAGGTGCTAAGATCTCTTTCTTTCTTTCTTTCTTTCTTTCTTTCTTTCTTTCTTTCTTTCTTTCTTTCTTTCTTTCTTTCTTTCTTTCTTTCTTTCTTTCTTTCTCATGATAAATAAAAAGTCACTGATTTGTCTTCCTCTGTTCTGAACCTGATCTAGGAGCATCTGTTCACCGCTCTGCATCTGCTCTCATGTACTAAAATGTGTTACCTTTGACTCTTGTAGGCAGCCATCTTCTCTTCTGGCTTTTAAGTCCCTCCTGAAGAAACCTTCTTTTGCTCTTTTATTGGTTTTTAAACTGTCATTTTATGTGGTTACTTATTGGTTGGGATAAAACTGTGATATTGGGGGAGGTGTGTGTGTGTGTGTGTGTGTGTGTGTGTGTGTGTGTGTGTGTGTGTGTGTGTGTGTGTGTGTGTGTGTGTGTGTGTGTGTGTGTGTGTGTGTGTTGGCCCGCTCGAGGACAGCAGCTTGTCTTTGACCAACCTGAAGCTTTTGTCTTTCTAGCTGCGAGTCTGGAGCTCAGCTACCTTCGGACTCATTTAGCATCAAACAAATGTAGTTTTGTCCAAACGCAGATTCCTTAGATAAAACTTATAAATGTTATAAAACAAACGTGTTGGTGTCTAAACACATTCTACATTAGTAAAGGCTTTTGTTTCAGAGCTGATCAGGACATTTAACACTGTGAGCTCAGATTTGCCTTTGAGCTTTAGATCCCTTTGTCTGCCGGCCTCATTATGAAAACTGGAATATGGTTTTAATCATCTCATCAGGCTTTGGTGCAAAGATGTTGAGGTTTTTTCAAACAGCTGTCCTGCAAACACACGACCACTGAGTGGTTTGTGGTCATGTGGCTTAAAACCAAAAATTTATTTCATATGTCTTACTTTGAGGAAATTTTGTAACCAAATGTTTCTAATAATTCCACGAATGATGTCAGCCCTTGTCCGAAAATCATCCAGACAGACAAAGATTTGCCTCAACGGCGTCTTAGTCTGCAGAAATGTCGTGCTACAGGGTGAGTCTTCAGCGTTTTATGTGCTCACTGCTGATAGTTCCTCTAATGCAAATCCTAAAATTTAATTAAACTGAACCAACAGAGTTTGGAGTGGCAGCAGAGGCGGCAGTTGTGGGTATGTAGGCGTGAAGACTCAACCATACCAGGCCTCACAATAATGAGCTGGAGCAGGCCATCGGTGGGTGGGTGGGTGGGGTGTTGAAAGTGCTGAGCAGGGGAAGTGAAGGTGAGCCCCCCAGGACTCATTTGAGAGGAAGGTGGTGCTGAGAACAGCTCAGAACACACACACACACACACACACACACACACAATTACCTATAATTACAGCTTGAAAACTGTGGGCAAAGGGGCTCTTTATCTGCCTATATTGGCTCAGCACTCCACTGTGCCTCTAATTGCTACTCTCCTGCTTGTGCCTATCACTTCCTTTTGTAGTTGCCATCTATTGTTAAGACACACACAACATGTGAGACCCTTAGATGGACCTAATAGGTTTGAACCAAATACTCATAAAGCTGAAGCTTAGATTTCTGCTGCAAGCATCAACATCTGTGCTGTGAAAATAAAACGTAGACTTCACAGGAAAACGCCGGCAGCTGGGGTTGCTGGAAGGGTACCGTAAATATTACAGGCAAACGTTTGTTTCTTTTATGGTAAGAAGGTATTTTTATTGTTGGTGTCAAAGTTAAAAATGGTACTGAAGTTGGTATTTCACTGGAGAAATTTGTTTTTACTGTAAAAATAATCAATAAAATAAAATGTGTGCCACTAAAACAACATTTCTTCACACTATGACCAAAATTCAAAGTGTTTTCCTCATCATGTGCAATAAATTCATAGAATGAAATAACCAATTAACTGCCATTAAAGTCATAAGCAGCTATAATAGCTTTGGCTGCTTAATTGCTGTTCATGTCATTCAACAGGAATTGTTGCTGTCAAGAGCGTTGAGTCAGTAATTAAATCAGTATTGAACGGCCTTCACGTGCATTCAAGAGTCAGCTCAAGAAGAGCAGACACCTCTCTAACTAGCGGTTCAGCCAGACGTCACCTAAATGCCGCTAAGCACACTGGGAAACAGGAAGTAAAGTCTTTCTACCATTATATATGCATATATACATAAATAAATGCACAAATGTTTTACTATTATAGACCTTGAGCAAATTTTTGTCAAAAAACAATGCATTGTTGTGCTTTACAGAAGAATTATGTATTTCTTATGTTTATGTTTATTCATTTAGCAGATGCTTTTATCCAAAGTGACTTACAATTCATAATCTATAGGGCATGTTGTGATCTGTGGGGGAAACCGGAGTACCCGGAGGAATCCCACGCATGCATGGGGAGAACACGCAACTGCACCACCATGCAGCATGTCTTACAAAGAAAACATTACATGTTACTGTTTTCTCCAGTTAATTTATTTATGGCAGTTTCACATAAAATCAACAGTTTCAGATCATTTTATGGTTGACGGGTTATTCCTATCATGGTTTTACTGTGTATCACTGTTAAAAACACATCTATTTTTTAAAAATTGTAACATTCATGTGGTGATGTCCTAAAGCTGAAATGTTCATTAGGAAAATCTATTGTATCTGAGCTTTCAGAGTTATCAAAAATATTAGCTTCATCTAAACCTTCAACTTGCATTTTGGATCCAATCCCAACCAAATTATTTAAAGATGCATTTCCTTTGGTTACTGCCCCATTCTAGATATAATCAATCTATCCTTAGTAAATGGGTTTGTACCACAAGATTTTAAGGTTGCTGTAATCAAACCTTCATTTAAGAAGCCTTCTCTGGATCCAGATGACCCAATGAATTAAAGACCAATATCTAACCTTCCATTTTTATCCAAAGTCCTGGAGAAAATAGTGGCCATCCAAGTATGTCAGCATTTAAACACTAATGCTCTGTTTGAGGAATTTCAGTCTGGTTTTAGAGAGTATCACAGCACTGAAACTGCATTAGTGAGAGTTACAAATGATATTCTTATGGCCTCAGATAAGAATCTTGTGTCTGTTCTAGTCTTGTTAGATCTCAGTGCTGCCTTTGACACAGTAGATCACAATGTTCTTTTAGAAAGACTTGAACATGTTGTAGGGATCAAAGGAACAGCGTTAGGCTGGTTTAAATCCTACCTGTCTGACAGATTTCATTTTGTAAATGTACATGACAAATCGTCTTCATACTCCAGGGTTACTTGTGGAGTACCACAGGGTTCAGTGCTTGGACCAATTCTTTTTACTATATATATGCTCCCAATTGGTAAAATAATTAGACAGCATGGGATAAACTTTCACTGTTATGCTGACGATACTCAGTTATATTTATCCATTAACCCTGATGAACCTAATCGGTTGGGTAGATTACAGGCTTGTCTTGAGGACATAAAAAATTGGATGACTCTAAACTTTTTGCTTTTAAATCAAGACAAGACGGAAGTTCTCATCTTTGGACCAGAAATCCAGAAAAGGAAATTGCTTAGCCAATCGCCTGACTTGAATGGCATTACATTAATCTCCAAGAACAAAGTAAGGAACCTTGGTGTTATCTTTGACCAGGACATGTCATTCAAATCCCAGCTTAATCAGGTTTGTAGGATTTCCTTTTTCCACCTTCGGAATATTGCTAAGATTAGAAGCATCCTTTCCAGGAGTGATGCTGAAAAACGAGTTCATGCATTTATTACATCAAGACTGGATTACTGTAATCCATCACTCTCAGGAAGTCCACAGAATGTAGATAAAAGTCTTCAGCTTGTCCAAAATGCTGCAGCTAGAGTTCTGATGAGAATTAAAAAGAGAGATCATATCTCTCCTGTCTTAGCTGCCCTACACTGGCTACCTGTTAAATTCAGAATAGATTTTAAGATCCTCCTTCTCACATATATCAATCAATCAATCAATCAATCAAAGAATTATTTATTAAGCGCCTTCCGCAACCCTATCGGGAAACCCAAGGCGCTGAACATGGTACAAGAGAAAGTTAAATATGGTGAATAAATCGAGAATAAAAGCAATTCGAATTACAATTTACAAATTACAAAAAAAGGTAAAACATTCTAGTTGAAGACAAATGGGTAAAACAAGGGATAGAGTGAATCAATGAAAACAGGGAAATAAAAATCAACATACAAGAGGGCCAGATTCAAACACATTCAGGAAACGCCATGCAGAGGAGGTGGGCTTTTTGGTGACTCTTAAAGGCTGGCAGAGATGGAGACAGCCTAACTGAGGGTGGCAACTGGTTCCAGAGTGACGGTGCTAGGACTGAGAAAGCCCGGTCCCAAAGGGTACGACACCTAGAACGAGGGACAGCGAGCAGGCCTTGGCCAGAGGAGTGCAGAGCGCGTGATGGGGATTGTCTGTTCAGGAGCGTGGCTAGATAGGGGGGACCACCACCCTGGATGGAATTATAAACAAAGACGAGGAGTTTGACGTGTGAATGAGAACAGACAGGAAGCCAGTGCAGGGAGGCCAGAATTGGACTGATGTGGTCCCGTTTCCTGGTCCAAGTCAGGAACCTGGCAGCGCTGTTCTGCACAACCTGTAGGCGACGCAGTGATGGCTGACACAACCCTGCATAGAGAGAGTTGCAGTAATCAAGCCTAGAAATTACAAAGGCATGCAGTACCCGCTCCAGGTGGGCTCTCGACAACATATGCTTGATTTTTGCAAGGCGTCTCAGGTGAAAGAAACTGGACCGGATCACAGAGTTGATGTGAGCATCAAATTTAAGTCCAGCATCAAGTTTCACCCCCAAACTGGTAACAACTGGTTTTTAGTATGGAGAAAGAGGGCCAAGATCAACATAACGACCCCCAGCCCTGCTGTTGGGGTGAAAAACAATGAGCTCTGTCTTTCCCTCATTCAGATGCAGAACGTTGGCCATTAGCCAAGATTTCACCTCGTTAAGACAGGACACAAAGGACTGGATAGAGTGACCTTTCTCCTGACACAACGGAGAGTAAGTCTGGCAATCGTCAGCATAGAGATGGAATGATAGGCCATGTTTACAAAAGATTGACCCCAGAGGTAGCAGATAAATGGCAAACAAAAGAGGACCAAGGATCGACCCCTGCGGGACCCCCCAGCGGAGCCCCTCCCAAGAATAAAAAACATCACCCAGTTTAACACAGAATGTCCTGTTTTGGAGATACGATCTAAACCAGTCCAGAGCAGACCCTTTGATCCCAACCCATCGTTCCAAGCGATCGAGTAGAATCGCGTGGTCGACTGTGTCGAAGGCTGCTGTCAGGTCTAATAACAGAAGCAGCACAGATGTACCCTGATCTAGTGATAGATAGATGTCATTTAGGACCCTCAGTAGAGCAGACTCTGTGCTATGGCCAGACCTGAACCCTGATTGGAAAACCTCAAACAGATCAGAGTCAGCTAAATGTGAGACCAGCTGCTGATAAACGACTTTCTCAAGCAGTTTAGATGTAAAGGGCAGGGTAGAGATAGGCCTGTAATTTTCGATCACAGAGACATCAGCACCAGGTTTCTTCAGGGTCGGTCGAATAACTGCTGCTTTCAAAGCAGCTGGGACCACACCTGTGCTGAGGCTCCCATTGATAATCTGACCAAGTGCAGGGCTAAGGCACGGAAAGGCAGCCTTCCAGAGACGAGGCGACAGAACGTCAAGTGGAGAGCCAGATGGCTTCTGCCTCGCAACTAGCTTACTCAGCTCAGAGTATGAAACAGTATTGATGGAGATCAGGGTGGGTGGTGATGGAGGAAGTTGAACAGGGTCAACAGAGTTACCAGAAATAGCTGCTCTAATGCCTGATACTTTATCTACAAAGAATCTGTGAAAAGCTTAAGAGTTTCCAGCAGCTGTAGGAGACATGGAGCTAGGTTCCTGATACACCAGAACAGAGTTTAGCGTTTTGAAGAGAATCTTCGGATTCTTGGAGTTTGTTTCAATGATGCCTGCAAAATAAGCCGTTCTGGCAGCCCTCACAGCATCCTGATAAGCAACCAGAGATGCTCTGAACAACTCACGCGAGACCTGTAGGCCATCCTTTTTCCACTTTCTCTCAGAGGATCTACACGCCCGCCTACAAGCCCGTGTGACATCAGAGAGCCAAGGCTCCCTCCTAGGACTAGACTTGCTAAGCTTGAGAGGGGCAACCACGTCCAGCACCTGATTACAAAGTACATCAAAGTGTTGTGAATAGTGATCAATGTTAGATGGATCAGGGTTAAAGGTCTCTAACCTTACAGACATACAGTCCACAAACTTTGCGACAGTTTCTGCATCCAGGGCTCTGAACCTAGTAGCTGGAGCTTCACACACAGGGACAGGACATGGCAACGTAACATCACAGAGTATTGGAGAGTGGTCAGAGAACACAGGAGGCAAAGTCACAAGGTTCATGATGGGTAGACCATAAGAGATAACCAGGTCCAGGGTGTGACCCCTGGCATGAGTTGGGGATGATACCCATGGAGTTAGATTGAATGAATCTAGCAAATTAAAAAAAAACCTTTAGCAAGCACATTGTCAGGACAGCAGATATGGATGTTAAAATCACCAAAAAATAGGACATAGTCATATTTTAGGATGCAGTCTGCCACAAGATCACAGAAATCATTAAGGAAGTTGGAGTCAGTCTTTGGACGGCGATAAATCAGCACAACGAGCAGGCGGGGGGAGATGCACAGTTCAAATAAGCACAGTTCAAAGGAAGAAAATGACATGGTGGGTGTTAGCTGTTTACAAGGAAAGCTGGATTTAAAAACAACAACCAGCCCTCCACCTCTGCCCCGTGATCTGGGGATATTAAAACAGGAGCAGCCAGGTGGTACCAGCTCCAGCAGGGCGCTTGAGTCTCCAAACGGGATCCAGGACTCACAGATGCACAGAAAACTCAAGTCATGCTGAGTAAAAAAATCACGAAGAATAAAAGTTTTGTTCAGCAAAGACCTGGCATTGACCAGACCAAACCGGGTCAGCGGCAGGGCTGCACCACTGGGATCGCGCACGGGCCCAGTCCCCTTTAACTCTGTGCCCGTAACCGAGCTCAGATTCTCCCAACAAACCCCAGTCTGGCGAGGTCCTCGAGCCGATCGGCCATGGCGCGGAGCCGGCCAAGTTCACTAGGCAGGGCGCAGAGTAATCCATAAGACATCTTGGAACCACCGGGTCAGAAGCTGGGCCGAATTGGACCAGCAACTTCTTCAGGGATCCAGGAAATCCAGCCCGACGTCTCACGCCCCAGCTACCTCTCTTTCCCCGTCTTCTCCGATGCTTCCTTCTCGAGCTGGGGCGGACAGAGGGCCGACACATCACGGCTTGGGGGGAGAGAGCACATGGGCAGTCCAACCAGCAGCACCATCCGTGAGGTTCCCAGCGCGCAGCACCCGCTACATCATTGGGAGGATGAAGCCTCGGCAGCGCAGCTCGATCGTAAGTCACCAGAGATGCCACACCATTCATAAAAGGCATCAGAGACAACAAAAATACATAAAAGCCAATAAAACGCAAGGTTCCATTGCATAAAGAGGATGAGCAGCTCGCTGCGTGCACCCGCACGAGCACCATCTCAACTCCTGGCATCAGGCAGCATCAAGTCAGCATCAGGTAGCGTCAGACAGCATCAGGCAACATCAAGTAAGCATCAGGCAGCATCAGGCAAAATCAGGACGCATCATGTCAGCATCAGGCAGCATCAAGTCAGCATCAGGCAGCATCAGGTAGCGTCAGACAGCATCAGGCAACATCAAGTAAGCATCAGGCAGCATCAGGCAAAATCAGGACGCATCAGGCAGCATCAGGTAGCATCAAGTCAGCACCAGGCAGCATCAGGCAAAATCAGGCAGCATCAAGTCAGCATCAGGTAGCATCAAGTAGCATCAGGCAAAATCAAGCAGCATCAGGTAGCATCAGGCAGCATCATGTCAGCATCAGGCAAAATCAAGCAGCATCAGGTAGCATCAGGCAGCATCATATCAGCATCAGGCAGCATCAGGCAAAATCAAACAGCATCAGGTAGCATCAAGTCAGCATCAGGTAGCATCAAGTGGCATCAGGCAAAATCAGACAGCATCAAGTCAGCATCAGGCAGCATCATGGCAGCATCAGGCAAAATCAGGCAGCATCAAGTCAGCATCAGGCCGCATCAGGCAAAATCAGACAGCATCAGGTAGCATCAAGTCAGCATCAGGCAGCATCAAGTCAGCATCAGGCAAAATCAGACAGCATCAGGTAGCATCAAGTCAGCATCAGGCAGCATCAGGCAAAATCAGACAGCATCAGGTAGCATCAAGTCAGCATCAGGCAGCATCATGGCAGCATCAGGCAAAATCAGACAGCATCAGGCAAAATCAGACAGCATCAGGCAGCATCATGTCAGCATCAGGCAAAATCAGGCAGCATCAAGTCAGCATCAGGCAGCATCATGGCAGCATCAGGCAAAATCAGACAGCATCAGGCAAAATCAGACAGCATCAGGTAGCATCATGTCAGCATCAGGCAAAATCAGACAGCATCAGGCAAAATCAGACAGCATCAGGCAGCATCATGTCAGCATCAGGCAGCATCTGTCATGTTCTGTGTCCCTGTGGTCCCCAGCCCCGCCAGGTTTCCCTCTAGTCACTTCACTTATCATTAGTTTTCTGTTATTTTAGATTGTCTAGTTCATTTCTCCCTTTAATGTATTGTAACGTGATGAAGGAGCTATTCTTCAAGGTTATTTATCCTCTAACCACAGTTCCCTTTGAAACAGCGCCAGAGTGCATGAAACAGCCTCAAGGTCATGCATTCGCTTCTAAACTGTTTACTTTCCAGCAGTGAAGACAGAAGATGAAGACTCTTTTCTTTTATCAGATCAAAGAATTCTATTTTCAATAAAGCTAATCAAAACAACTGTTAGTCAATAATAAAATGTGACCGATCTGTGAAATCACAATATGATTAATATGTTTTTAATAAGTAAATGACTTATTCTAGTCACTAGACACGCTGATACATTAAGGTAAATAATCACATGACACATTGCTGTTGCTGATCCAATCAGAACCTTCCTAGTCTGAAGCGTGGCACAGTCTCTGTGGTGTTTATTAAATCTGTCAGTTTTGATTCGTCCAGAATCAAAAACATCCAGATTAATAAAACAGTTCCAACGCCATCTTAAGTCAGTTCTCAAGATCTCGTTCTCAAGATCCCATGAAGTTCACCGCATGTTAAGTGAAGTATGGACAGGCCATCTGTACTTCTCTTTTAAGCTGAGAACCATTCAAGCTGGGAAAATTCTGTTGTTGTTACCACCCAAGCAATGGGTCCTTCAAAATAAAAGCTGAACTCGCTGACCCAAGGAGGGTCTCTTTTTGACGCTGTGAAACACCTGTCTCTTTTTACCTGGAGACAATCCAAGGACTGGTCTGTCGTGCTGTGACGCTGTACCATCGGCTCCAGTACCGGAAGGAAGGTCTGAGGACCTGGCATCCTGGATCCATCGTGGAGGTCTCACTGAGGGTATGTGCATGCGACAAAATGGCGTCTCACGTGTTTATGACCACGGGTCTCAAACTCTGATCAGTTAGGAGCAAAACATCATCTCCCACTCAGACAAAATGGTTTTACATTTACATCTCCGGATGCGAAGGTTCTGAATTTAACATCGTTCACACATACCACCCACCTCACACTTCATTCCAACAGAACATCCTCAATAGAGTTAGTCTTGTTAAATTGTTTAAAATTATTTAGTAATAAATTTACTTAAACGTTGAAAGTCTCTCTCTCTTCTCTTGTCTCTCAGATAATGCAAAGTGTTATTCCTTCATCACGTTACAGTATTGTGTTCCTTCCCCATTTAAGTATCATCCTCTCCTGCCTTCCAGCATAATTAGTTCTGCCACTCTGAGGACATTAGTTTATTCATCTTTAGTCTTATTTCTACAGTGTTTAGGTTTATTTACGTTCAGTAGCTTTGTCTTACAGATTTTAGGTCTGGTTTCCTCACCTGCCCTGTTCAGCTCCTCCTCTCAGTTATCAATCTCACCTGTGTCAAAGTCAAAGTCATTTATTGTCATTTCTACCACATGTGCAGGACATACAGAGAAACGAAATTCAGTTTCAGTTTCAGTACACACAATTCAGAGATCAGACATACGTGGGTAAGACACATAACAAGAATTTGTGACTGCGGTCATTCGCAACATGAGTCACGCTACCTTAATAGATAGATGAAAAGGGTGTTACATGAGGATAAGTGGGGGTAGGTAAAAAAAAAATCATAGCAGAGTTAGACCCAGCGGGGAGTAACTCTATTATACAAAAAAACTCCTTTAACATGGAAGCACAAAACAGCACAGATACAACATCAGAGTCCGATGGGGAGGCGGGGTTGGGTGGGATCCTGAAGCCTCCAATGGGAGCTGCCACTGCGGCGCATCGACCAGCTGCAGACCAACAGGTGGAAGGGAGAGATAAGGACCAGAGAGCACATTGAAGTTTCCCGCAGACGTCTCAATCTGAAGGAAGAGGGTGAAGGTCAGGACACATCATCTGTCGGCATTCCTCCTTTCTTGGGGGTGTGTTGAAGCAGCGTTGAGAGGCTGCTATGGCGTCAGATAAGGATGAACATGACTTTGTTTGGGGCAGGCAGAGATAATTTTCATCTCCACCTAGGAGTCTATAAGTGGTCATTCATGTCCACCAGTGAAGCCAATTTACGTTCTAAACATCCCCACATCGTCCGGCGACCCTCTCCGAGATCAAATCCATCTTGCGTACTATCACAGGCAATGCCGCGAGGACATTGTCCAGCTTACGGTTCACCTCGAGTATCGTCCCAGTTTGTGAGGTCACCGCACGAGCAACACATTCCATGGGCGCAGGTCGCACTCCAACCGCTCCCGGCTTCCCAAATTTCCAGAAAACCAGATATCCTCCCACTCCAATCAGAAGAAATCCAGTGATCATCAGGCCGAACATCCACAAATCTTCCACGTCCTCGATCGACAACTGAGAGAGGCACACGATCCGCCAGACCTCCCAAGAATCGAGTGCATATCCCGATGCGAATGTCCCTTCGGGACAGGTGGGAGCCCCCTTCTCCGTTCTCATCGTAGAGAAAATTTTGTCAATCACGTTGAATGACCAGTTAATTAAGTCCATATTTCCAAAAAAGAGTAGTGGTTCAGGAGAAATGCAGAGAAGTGCTCTGTAGGCAGACGGGACAAGGGCCTTGGGGAAGCCGATAAGGGAGCTGAGAAAAAAGCGTCTGTACTCTCTGAAGGCTGAGAAGAAAGTCCAGTTCCCCTAATGACCCTGCCCCTGTGTATAAAACCCTGTCTTGTCTCTCAGTGTTTGTCGGTCCTTTGTTGTTGTCAGTGTTGTTCTGTCCTCCTCTAGAAACTCTAGGTGTTGCTCAATAAGGATCTTTTATTTTTTGTCGGTCGGGTTGCTGAGTTTAGGCTTGGCTTCCTGACCCTTTGGAACTCACTCATCATCCAAATTAAAGGAATTTTCATTTATGCGACTGCTCCTGCTTTGAGTGATTCTGGTGTTGTGCATTTTGGGTCAATCGTCCTCCTCCTCAATGTGACAGCATCAGTTAGTGTCGGGCAAAATCAGGCAGCATCAGGTTAAAGTTAAAGGTAGCATCACACAGCATCAAGCAGAGTCGGGAAGCATCAGTTAGGATCAAGCAGCAATAGTTAGCATCAGGCAACATCCGGCAGCATGCGTTACCACCAGGAAGCTCCAGAAAGCATCAGGCAACATCAGTTAGCGGCAGACAGCAATAGTTAGCGTCAGGCAACATCAGGCAACATGCGCTACCACCAGGAAGCTCCAGAAAGCATCAGGCAACATCAGTTAGCGGCAGATAGCAATAGTTAGCATCAGGCAACATCAGTTAGCGGCAGACAGCAAGTTAGCATCAGACAACATCAGGCAGCATGCGCTACCACCAGGAAGCTTCAGAAAGCATCAGGCAACATCAGTTAGCGGCAGACAGCAATAGTTAGCGTCAGGCAACATCAGTTAGCGGCAGACAGCAATAGTTAGCGTCAGGCAACATCAGGCAACATGCGCTACCACCAGGAAGCTCCAGAAAGCATCAGGCAACATCAGTTAGCGGCAGGCAGCAATAGTTAGCATCAGGAAACATCAGTTAGCGGCAGACAGCAAGTTAGCATCAGACAACATCAGGCAGCATGCGCTACCACCAGGAAGCTTCAGAAAGCATCAGGCAACATCAGTTAGCAGCAGACAGCAATAGTTAGCATCAGGCAACATCAGTTAGCGGCAGACAGCAATAGTTAGCATCAGGCAACATCAGTTAGCGGCAGACAGCAATTTAGCATCAGACAACATCAGGCAGCATGCGCTACCACCAGGAAGCTTCAGAAAGCATCAGGCAACATCAGTTAGCAGCAGACAGCAATAGTTAGCATCAGGCAACATCAGTTAGCGGCAGACAGCAATAGTTAGCATCAGGCAACATCAGGCAGCATGCGCTACCACCAGGAAGCTTCAGAATGCATCAGGCAACATCAGTTAGCGGCAGACAGCAATAGTTAGCATCAGGAAACATCAGTTAGCGGCAGACAGCAATAGTTAGCATCAGGCAACATCAGTTAGCGGCAGACAGCAATAGTTAGCATCAGGCAACATCAGTTAGCGGCAGACAGCAATTTAGCATCAGACAACATCAGGCAGCATGCGCTACCACCAGGAAGCTTCAGAAAGCATCAGGCAACATCAGTTAGCGGCAGACAGCAATAGTTAGCATCAGGCAACATCAGTTAGCGGCAGACAGCAATAGTTATCATCAGGCAGCACAATTTCCTAAGTTCCCATTGGTTCCGTTTCAATCTTCACAACTGTGGACTTTGCGATGCATACTCACTGAATGGGTCATGCTTTCCAACTGACAAATCCTGGGGTACATATGGCGCTGACTGAAAAATGTAAAACCATTTAACCCTGTCTGACGGTCTTCTTTGTTACTGGTCCATGGGTCAGACATGCTATCCTACACCACTCAACCATCATCAACACACAAACAAAAATGCTTTAGCTATCAATAATGTTGTAGGAGTCATGAGTCACCACTGAGGGCTAGACAATTAGCAACATCTTCATGTAGAGTTTTATCATTAACTGTGCTCAAAAGTAATCAAAACATCTCATGAACCACTGATCAGATTTCTGTAGATTCTCAGAAAATAGTCGTTTGCTGCACATCTGATTAGCTTGTACAGTCCAGATGATTTACCATGGTCACCATCGATAACTCAGCTCATCAAACACAAAAACCGCTTTTACAACCTTAAAGTTAAAATGAGGTTAGGGTTGCCTTGTGAGGGTCTGATGCTAATACCAGTTGTGGTATTATTTTATTTTGCTATTTTACAGATGACCAACATTGGTATCATTTCTCAGACATAAGGCCTTCATTCTGAAAGAAAATATTTCACTCTAAACGTCGAGCTTGGACTTTGTTCTCATCGTTGAAGATGGTTTGGTGCAGTCGGAACCACTGGGTCTTTATATGAGCCTCACTTTGGGTCCCCCTCCCTATTTTATTTATTTATTTTTATTTGTTATAGTGACACGCACAAGCACACAGCTGCAAGCAGCAATCACCCTCTTCCAACAGGCACGTTTTGAACAGCTGCTGTACCCGTCTGATGAAATGACAGGAAACTAGGGCTCTCTACAGTAACGTTGTCGTGCCGCCATTACGTTTTGTTGCTTAAGGGGCCTTTCAGGTCTTGTTAGTCTGTCATGTACTTCCTGACACTGCTCTGAAATGTTTGCTGTTACAATATAACTCACAAACAATCAGCAGCTCACACACAACCTTCTTACAAACTGACTGGATTGTTTACTCATGCTCATGCCTATCTTCTGATTCCTTGTAAGAAGAAAGAAGAAGAAGAAGAAAATATCATTTCTATAGCGCCTCTCAAGATAAAAGTCACAAGGCGCTTCACAAAAACAAAAAAAAATGTAAAAATATAAAAAATAATTTAGAAAATGGTTAAAAATATATTTAAAACAAGCAAAAAATAGACAATTGTGATTAAAAAACAAAATGTAAAGAAAGAGAGAGAGTGAACAGGAAAGAGGGAAACCAGTGGATCCTGAGGAAGGTGGAATAGGTGGGGAGAGCAGAATAAAGAGAGAGAGGTGAAGAAGGTCATACAAAAGCCAGCTTGAACAAGTGAGTCTTCAGCTGCTTTTTAAAGGAGACCACTGAGTCCACTGATCTCAGGCTCAGGGGGAGAGAGGTGCAGAGTCTGGGGGCCACAGCAGCAGATGATCTGTCACCTTTGACCTTTAGCCTGGTGCTGCACAACCAGTAGGCTTTGATCACTGGACCTCAGGGACCTGCTGGGGGTGTAGGGACTAAGAAGATCACCAATGTAAGATGGTGCTTGTCCATGTAAGGCCCTATAGACCAGAACCAGGATCTTGAAATGAACCCTGGAGTTGACTGGCAGCCAGTGAAGCTGGAGGAGAAGCGGGGTGATGTGGGTGTGTTTGGAGGACTTGGTCAGAAGCCGAGCACAGGCGTTCTGAACCACCTGTAGACGGTTCAGGGAGGTTCTGCTCAGACACGTGAAAAGAGAGTTACAGTAGTCTAAGCGTGAGGAGATGAAGGTGTGGAGAACTGTCTCAAGTTCAGAGCGGGACAGAATGGGACTCAGCTTAGCAACGTTCCTGAGATGGAAGAAGGAAGAGCCAACAAGAGAACTGACATGAGAATCCAGGGTGAGAGCTGGGTCAAAGGTCACGCCAAGATTCCTGACAGAAGGTTTGGTGTGGGAAGCAAGCTGACCAAGAGAGTCTCTGACTTTGGGAACCAGCTTGTCTGGGGCACAGATGAGGATCTCAGTCTTATCTTCATTCAGCTGAAGAAAGCTCCCAGCTCTAAAGTGTATTGTGACAAGTGGGTTAAATAGGATTTATAAATAAATCCAAGCAGCATCTCAGTGGTACTCATTATGCAAAGCACTGATCAGCTGTGCTGGGACTGTGACACTCATTTGCACACTTTGCAGCTACTCTTTGAATGGCTGTCTGAGTGAATCAATATATGAGCTATGATAGCTTCTCATTTTTAATTTTGTTAAGGTCGGTGATGAAGGTAAGGGACAGCTTATTGAAATGCACTGAGCCGTCACTCTCAGATGATTATTTATCATATTGACTTGTTTTGAAACTTCAAAGCCTGATTCTATCTCGTGTGTTCAGACCAGACAGCCGGCACTGAAGAGAACGTAAAACAATGATGTAGTTCCAACTGTCCACGTAACAACAAGCACAGAAGCATAGATGCAGGAATTGTCCTGTTTCACAAGATATAAAGAGTGTCATCGACTGATTCACAGATACTTTATGAATGTAAATGCATGTTCTGTTCAACATCCATTATAATTAATACCTAATGGAGCTCCAGGTGTGGATTTCCACAAATGTACTGCTGACTGATACGTGCTGCTAACCCCTCCTTTCCACCGGAGCCGTCAGCAGCACGTTACTGCAGCAGCACAGCGTAGCTGCTGATAGGAACCGTTGTGGTCAACAGAACCTTTTCCACCGGAGCCGTCAGCAGCACGAGTCGGCCGCGTCTCAGGAGCAGCATGTCGCGACCCTTAGCGCCGGTTCTGTTTTCTAGGCGCGACGCCTCTGAAACGGGTCAAGTTCGACATTTTAGGGGAAGGAAAGACAGGAAACAGACACGGAAACGGAGCGAAGCTTCCAGAGATTTTCAGATTAAAGAAACGTACTGCCTTCCGGTTGCTTTACTTAAAAAAAAGTTATCACCTAGCTAGCGGTCTCCTTTGTTTTTCCATAATGGACGCCGAAAGGTTGATTACTGAAGTGATTACTCCTGCTTGTCATGTTTACTGACGAAGTCACGTGTGATTTTGCTAATGTCGTGTGACTTCGTGCTCGGTCGGTGACAGCTGCTCCCCTGCTGCTTCGCGTCTCGTGGGAAGGGCCAAGCAGCAGCTTACGCGAGGAAGACGTGCTGCTGCAGTAACGTGCTGCTGACGGCTGTGGTGGAAAGGAGGGGTTAATCTCACATTTTCACCACAACTAATTTCTTAAACCAGTTAAACACAACCAAGCTCCAAATATAACCCCGTACATGCCATGTTGAGGCTCGTCAGACCTTCAACCTGAATGCATCTTTGTTGGAGGAATGGGTTTTTGCTTGAATTGCATGTGGTTTAAACTCTTGATAACATGATGTTGAAACATTTGAGGATTTTATGATGACATAATTACCTCACAGATGTTCTGCAGATGTTCCCCATGCTCAAGACACTCAAGACATGTTGGGATTGTGGGCACCAGGATTTATCACACACTTTGTTTGCATCTTTTCCCGAGGGCATTCCTACAGCGGCATCGGACTTTAACAGATGAAAAAAAAAAAGCAAACCGCGGAGCTTAGTGTCAGCACAGCTCCCCTCCCAAAGACACATGCAGAAGCTTTCAAGCACGTGAACTCTGACAGCTCGCCAGCAGGCTGTCGGCTGGTTCTTAAACATGTATCGTGTGCTCAAGTGCTGTGCATGATTTGGTGAATGTGTAACATAGTAGATTTATTTCATGATTGATTTATTGCATTTCACCACACAGCGAGCCATTGCAGAACAGCATCACATGCAGGGAACTCACCTAACAGAATCTCACGGTAATCCACAAATGAATAAAGAGACAAATGACCAAATTATACTTTTGCAATCCACTCTAGAAACAACTTCACATAAAAACACGTTGTCAGTAATTGTGCATTCCTTGTTTTTGCTTTTTCAAAACAGTCAACAGTCTTCTCACTGAACTTATTTTCTTATTTTTTAGAAATTAGAAAAGTGAAAAATAACAAAAATAAAAAACAGTTTCTGTGGATTCATGTAGATAATTACATTGCAAACCTCCTCCTCGCTGTGTGTGTGTGTGTGTGTGTGTGTGTGTGTGTGTGTGTGTGTGTGTGTGTTTGTGTGTGTGTGTGTTTGTGTGTGTGTGTGTTTGTGTGTGTGTGTGTGTGTGTGTGTGTGTGTGTGTGTGTGTGTGTGTGTGTGTGTGTGTGTGTGTGTGTGTGTGTGTGTGTGGAGAGAGAGAGAGAGAGAGAGAGAGAGAGATGCCACTCTGTGCTGCCACTAATAAAGGGCTAAAAAGGACAACAGTGCATGGGTTGTGGACACACACACACACACACACACACACGTATATATATGCGTATATGTATATATATCTATCTATCTATCTATATATATATATATATATATATATATATATATATATGCATATATATATATCTATGCATATATATATATATATATATATATATATATATATATATATATATATATATATATATGTGTGTGTGTGTGTGTGTGTGTGTGTGTGTGTGTGTGTGTGTGTGTGTGTGTGTATGTGTGTGTATAAGACTCTAGCTGCTGCTAGAGTCTTAACAAGAACCAGGAGAACTGAACACATCACTCCTGTTCTTAGATCTCTACACTGGTTACCAGTAAATTACAGAATCCATTTCAAAGTGCTTCTACTAGTTTATAAATCCCTCAGTGGCATGGGGACAGAATACATGTGGGATCTCCTTCAGGTATCTACGCCCAGCAGGGCTCTGATATCCTTAGGACGTGGTCAGCTGTTAGAACCGGGTCAGAACCAAACAGGGTGAAGCTGCTTTTAGCTACTATGCTGCTCACAGATGGAATCATCGTCCTCATGACCTCAGACGTGCCCCAGCTCTAGAAACTTTTACATGAAGTTTAAAAACCTTCATGTTTTCATCAGCCTTTGAATGAATGTCTCTTATGCTGCACCTTCTGCACTGTAACTGCTCAGCCTTTAGCTTATTCTTACATCCAGTTTAATGTGTGTAATGTTAAATTGGAGTTTCTTCTTCGGCCATGTCATGTTGTCATGTTGATTGTAACGGTTTGTGTTCGTGCAGATCTTGCACCTGGAAAGCATGAAATCTGCTGTATACATAAAGCTGCCCTGCCTAGAGCACGTCCCCCACCTGTCACCAGGTAACTGCTGGAGCTCAGCACCAATCATTAAAGACTCCTCCTGAATAAAGCATTTCAGATGAAAAAATGAAAGATACAATTTTTTGGGGAGGGGTGGGGGTCCTGTTTGTGTACATCTGTAAGAATAAAAGAATAAAATATTCCAATGCCATTTTAAAATGTTTTCTTGTGTGTAATTAATAATCTAACTTTGACCTGTATTTAATTAAGATTTCAATTCAGATGAGAACATATCATTAGCTGATTACCATAGATTTAATTTAGTTTCATAAGTACGGATCATAGATTTTGAGCAGTCCAAATTAACACAATAACTTGTGTTTTATTAATTTATGCAAGACTATAATTAAATATTGTTATCTTAATGTAAATTATAGCATGTTAAAATGAGAAGAACACTTCTTCAGCACCACAAAGAGTGAACAATAAAATAGCATTTAGCTTTTTCCTCCATGTTATCATACCATCTCAATCGGAAACCGGTTCATGCTTGATAACAGCTGCCGAGCTGCTTGTTGGAGGGTGATGACGGCTATCTGTCTGACAGCTGAAGCTTTGCTGAAACTGGGTCATGATCAGAATCGCATCAGCAAACTTCAAGCAAAATGGCTGCAAAAGACATGAATCGATATGTTAGTGTGGCCCAGGAAAAGCCTAGGCCTCAGATCACTCAGTGAGCCTTTTAGAAGAGCAGCAAACATCGAACGTGAAAGGGCAGGAACATTTTTTTATGTAAATTCTGGTCTGCCGTGGTAATCTTCACCCCCAGACAAGACTGGGTGAATGCCTGATTTCCGGTATCCTACAGGGACTTCCCCATCCATTTCCACATTGTTCAAGCATGAGGAGCTGGGAAATCTAATATTTTGCTTCATGGTTATGGAGCAGACTAGGCCACCGCTCATGGTTTAGTGCTCTTTAATTGCACCAGAGAAAAGCATGCTAGGTGTGTTCTGCTCCCAAACTCCAGCTCATCGAGCATGATGTATATATTACTGCTGGCTGGTGGGGAGCGGCTGCAGCTACCGCGGTCAGCTTTGCTGCACGGTAGAAGAGGATGGAGGAGATGATCCTCCACAGGTGAAGACATTTGATGCTAAGGGTTGCTTTGCTTCTCCAACTTTCCAAAGAGAGATATTCCTCGTTTGAATCTAGGAAGCAAATTCAATTTCAAAGTTATAAATATCAGCCAGTAATTACAAAACTAATGACCCAATTAGCTGATGTGTAATTAATACAATAAACAATCAAAAGCACTTCTATTAATTCCAAGTTCAAGACTACTTTCATTATTTCTCCACAGGGAGTCTGCACAACAAAAGCTGAAGGAAATCCTCCTCGGTGAAACTGAATCAAGCCTTTTAGACTCCAGGTGCATCCCTGCCACCCTTTTAAAATAAAATCCAGCCAGATCGGTTACATGAAAACATTTTACTCGTGTGCACTTTTATAATATTTTTATGTTTGAACAACTTTTATTATATTGTAATAATGTAAGAAAAACATTCACTTTATTATGAAGAATATATTGCAAGAATGTGAAAATATCCTGTTAAAACAATGTTTGAACAATAAACGCTGTTGCATGTTCTGAAAGGAACTGGATTTTATTTTGAAAGAGTGTGAGCAATAAGCCTTCGTTATAATTTATCTTTCCAAAAGACAATCTCTAACGGTTAATCCTTTACTCGCATTTTTAAACATCTACTGGAGTAAATGTGTCCAGGTCTGGTGTGGATTTGTGAATGAGGGGAACAGAAGCAATAAGCAGTGATGTTTACCGACCCTTAAACAGGAGCCAGGAGCACTCAGGTGAGTGAGCACGCATTAGAAGTAACTAAAAACTGCATTTCAACACAGATGTGCCTTTATCAGAGTTACGCCTGAGTAGCTCGACAGACTGAATACAGGCGGAGACCGCTCACACAAGCACTGGCTGTGAAAGTTCTTTCCTCATTGGTCCAAATCTCCAAAGTGGGAGGAGCTGATTCTCTACATATCAGCAGTTCAGGCATAAGGGTGCTGTATGTTATAAATAAATAAACATAAGTTGCAATAAACACACATATGTGTAGATGTAAACAATGGAAGATAAAAAAAATTATTTTAAAACAACCAAAATGAGTAAACCTTTATTCATTAACCTAAAGCTGGCTCGTTTTTGTCATGTAGGTGTTGTACACACATTAAAGGTAAGTAAGTACTATTTATTTACATAAATACACTCATCACAGATATAGCATCACAACGTGGTTCAAAACAAACAAAACAAAGTCATGAAATCATAATGATCTCAAAACAGAAAAAGATTCACATCATAAAAAATAAAGTCATAACAATTATTACATTTCATAAACAGATGAAAGATTACAGAACTGAGGTAAAAATAAGAAAATAAAAGATTTAGATAAAAGCAGCTCTAAATAAAAGGGTCTTTAGCTGTTTTTTAAGTGTCCAGACTGTCAGTGCTGCGCTAGGGTTAGGGGTTAGGGTCTGGATTAGGGATGAGCGAGTACACCACTCTCTGTATCTGTACGCGGAGTGGGCGGGGCCTAAATCTGAACTGGGCATGGTTTAACCGGACGTTGGTGGGGCTTCGGTCAGTAAGTCTGAAATTGATTAGGATTGTTCACAAGTTGTTTTGTTTTGTTTATTTGAAAATATTTACAGAGCAGCCTCAGAATTGAGATTCAATGTTTTTGATCACAATAGTAAAGAAACTATTACAGAACCAGTTTTTCAACAAACTCAGAACATGAATATTGTCGTGATTTGGTGCTTTATCAATAAACTTAAATTGAATAAAGTTGAAGTTCTATCAGTTGTCAATCACTCTGATGTGTGTGTGTGTGTGTGTGTGTGTGTGTGTGTGTGTGTGTGTGTGTGTGTGTGTGTGTGTGTGTGTGTGTGTGTGTGTGTGTGTGTGTGACATGTGTTCTCCGTATCTGACCCATCCCCTGGGGGAGCGGTGAGCTGCAGACACGGCTGCGCTCGGGAACCATTTGGTGGTTTAACCCCCCCAATCCAACCCTTGATCGGGGGGGGTTAAACCCACGGACCAGTACCTCCTCTTCGACTCACATCACCCTCTGGAACACAAACGTGGAGTAATCAAGACCCTACACCACCGGGCAGAACATGTTCCCTCTAAGCCGGAAGGGAAAAAGAAGGAACACACACATATAAAGGAATCACTTAAACATGTGGCTATCCTAATTGGGCGTTTATAAAGTCAGCAAAGATGCACAGAAAAGAAGACCAGACACCAGCGGGGGAGGATAAGAAAGACAGACGCAGCAACCTTGTCATCCCCTATGTAGCCGGTGTATCAGAGAAACTCAGGAGGGTTTTCTCCCAACACAACATACCAGTGTACTTCAGGCCCAGCAACACACTCAGACAGAAACTGGTTCACCCGAAAGACAAAACTCCTAAACACAAACTGAACAATGTGGTGTATGCTGTACAGTGCAGCGAGGAATGCCCAGACCTCTACATCGGAGAAACCAAACAGCCACTTCACAAGCGCATGGCACAACATAGAAGAGCCACCTCCACGGGACAGGACTCAGCAGTTCATTTGCATCTAAAGGTCAAAGGTCACTCTTTCGAGGATGCCAACGTTCACATTTTGGACAGAGAGGACAGATGGTTTGAAAGAGGAGTAAAGGAAGCCATTTATGTCCACTGTGAGCAACCATCTTTGAACAGAGGCGGTGGTCTACGACACCAACTGTCTGCCATCTATAATCCAGTTTTGAGATCCCTTCCCAGATGCCTCAACGCCCACGCATATCCTGGGCCATCTGAGCTCAGGAATTCACATGATAGGGTGGGGCCAGGCTTCACAATGAGCTCACCCGAAACTCTGGCTGAATAGGACCCACACCCACCCTCACACCTTGGCTCATGTGTTTATGTAGAAGATCATCAGGGGGTCTTTTGTTCCCTCTTCAGGGGGAAACTCCCACTGGGTTTGAATCTGGGACTCTCCACCATTTGACCTCAGAACTGAAGAAGCCTCTCGGATGAGAGGTGAAACGTCTTCAAGCAACTCAAAGAAGTCCAGACGCTTTTCTTTCAAAGCTCCTTAGAGTATCTGTGTGTGGTATCAAACTGTGGAACAAACTTGATGTGACTTTAAAATTATGTAAAAACATTAGATCATTTAAAATGTTGTATAAACAACTTATAATTGACTCATACATAAATAGTAAGTGATAAAAATGGTAATTGGCTTCAAATGGAATATTTTATTTTTGTTGTTTATTGGTTTTGTTTTCTTTTTCTGTAGATTCATGTGAACAATTGTTTTGTAACTGTATTTTTATGTAGTAAGGTGAAGATAGAACGACCTGCATGAAGAAAACGTTTTTTTTTCTTTCAAATCTGCTAATGGGAGCAAATGTGATTTATTAACTGAATTGGGGCTGGACTAGATAAGCTGTTGCTTCTTCCAGTTCCCTCTCAAATGGATTTATGTTATTGTATGTTTTGTATTGTTTTCTTCAACAGCATATGATGTTTTTCAATGGTTTGAGATAAATAAACTAATTAATTAAATAAATATGACATTTTCTCTTTTGAGGTGACACATTAAAGTTAAAGTCACATAGTCATCATCACACACTAGTGAAATTCATCTCCACATCTGAACCCTCCCCGTGGGGAACGATGAGCTGCAGCTGTGGCTGCGCTCGGGGTCTATTTGGTGGTTTAACCCCCAATCCAACCTCTTAAAGTTGAGTGTCAAGCAGGGGGGCGTTGGGTCCCAGTGTTTGTATTTGGTTTCATAATCAGAAGGTTGCAGGTTCAAGCCCCACTCAGTCTGTCGCAGTCATTGTGTCCTTGTGCAAGACACTTAACCCACCTTTTCTGCTGGTGGTGGTCGGGGGGACCGGTGGCGTCAGTGTATGGCAGGCTCGCCTGTCAGTGCGCCCCAGGGCAGCTGTGGCTACAATGTAGCTCATCCCCACCAGTGTGTGAATGTTTGTGTGAATGGATGAATGACCGATTGTGTTGTAAATCGCCTTGGGGGTTCTAGGACTCTAGACGGCGCTATATCAAATTCAGGCCATTTACCATGACGCGACCGGGAGTCAAATCCCAATCTCCCAGTCCCAGGACGGACGCTCTGCCACTAGTCCACTGAGCTGGTTAGACCTTTATTTGCCCGCTAGCTAACAGCCACATGCTATGGCATGTCCACGCTGCAGATGGTGTAAATGGTCACTCAGATTTTGATCCTCGTCTGTTCCACGCTCTGTGTGAATGAGGCTTTAATCAGACCTTAATCTGGTTGTGCTTCATGCAAGAATACGACAATAATAACTACTACTCATTTTATAAAAGAACCTCTTCAGCACTGCGACAACACAAATAACTTATCTTGGACTTAAGGAAGGGCAAAGCAGAACCAGCCCCACTCAACACTCACAGGGACTGTAAGGAGAGCGTACGCTCAGGCCGTCAGTGCAGGTCACGTAAAAGCAGGGCGAATAGATTCAGGGATAGCTGCTTCACCGAGCTATCACCGCAGTAAACAACCACTAAACCAGATGAACCTGCTAACCCAAACACCATGTGTACTGTTCAATATTGATCATGTGCAATAACAATTACATGTGCTATTTGAGTTCACTCAATATGCTAAATTAATGCTTACATTAGTTACCTGCACAGAACCCAACTAGTGCTGCTACGTTGTGTTTACATTTGTACGTATTACTGTTGTTTTACATTTTTATTTTTATGTTGTGTTCTTTTCCATTTTGCACCAAGCGACAGGAACTCCACTTCCGTTGAACACTGTACAATGACAACAAAGGCTATGTGATCTAAAAAACACCGTAGCCAATACGAGTCACGCTAACTGCTCAAAGTGTTCTGGTGGCCCACAGGCATGACTCAAGGTGACAGCAGCAGCACTGAACCGGCCGGCACACTTGCTAGATAATATAAAGTTGTTGTCGTCACAAAACTGAGTCTGGTGCTTAGCAAACAGTGAACTCTCACCTGAAAAGTCAGCATTCATATCTCCTACCACATAAATATTTGCACAGGAGACAATTATTGTCGTGATTTGGCAATATTTAAATAAAAATTTAAATGAATTGAACTGAAAATCCCAAACAACTGTACAAATTAGGGATGAGCTGGATACTCTCTTCAGACGACTATCCGGTACGGATAAAGCATTTCTGACTAGTAGCAGCATGAAACGATTAAAACTCGTAAATATCTGTAATCGTGGTGAAGGAAAATCCTCATTGGGTAACTGACTGTCTTCACGCTCTGTGATTGGCCAGTCAAATAGAGTGCCCGCCCCTCCCTACACACAAAACTCGGCAGCCGGGAGCTCACAGCTCAGTCCGCGTCCGGTCCATCTACACACACACGCAGTAACGGATCTCTCTGTGCTTGCTTCACTGTTCACGTTTCTTCAGTTTTCTTCGGTTTGCTTGTTTTTAAAGTTACTTTAAAGATTTTTAAATTTACTTTTTCATAACGTACGTGGTGCATTTGACAAGACAGAGCTGAAAACGGCTCGTGCTGCGTCAGTCACTGCCTCCGCTCCGGTCGTTTTTTTTTCCTCTCTCTCTCCTCTTCCTCAGGATCCACTCCCTATTTCCTATTCACTCTCTCGCTCTTTCTTTACATTTTTTAATCACAATTGTCTATCTTTTACTCATTTTAAAATATATTTTAATCATTTTCTAAATTGTTTTTTCTATTTTACATGTTTTGTTTTTATGAAGCGCCCCGTGATTTTTATCTTGAGAGGTGCTATAGAAAAGATCTCTCTCTCTCTCTCTCTCTCTCTCTCTCTCTCTCTCTCTCTCTCTCTCTCTCTCTCTCTCTCTCTCTCTCTCTCTCTCTCTCTCTCTCTCTCTCTCTCTCTCTCTCTCTCTCTCTCTCTCTCTCTCTCTCTCTCTCTCTCTCTCTCTCTTAATCCATGCACTTAAATATTAATGTTCTGATTTTATTGAAAAACTTGTTCTGTAACAGTTCCTTTACTATTGTGATCAAAAACATTTAATCTCAACTCTGAGGCTGCTCTGTAAAAAGTTTTCAAATAAACAATACACATAGCAACTTCTGATCAGACTTAAAATAACGTATCGATGTAAACCACACCCACTTCCTGTTAAACTACACCCACTTCCGGGCTAGGCCACGCCCACTCTGAGTACAGATACAGATAATTTAGATGGTTGAACAGATACAGATACAGATAGTGGTGTACTCGTTCATCCCTAGTACGAATCAGTGCAATCAAACTAATGAAAGAAAGAAAACAATCATTTCTATGGCACCTCGCAAGATAAAAATCACAAGGCGCTTCATAAAAACAAAAAATTAAAGCATAATAAATATTTAAAAAATTATTGCAAATGTGTTAAAATGAGAAAAAATAAAACTTGAGATTAAAAAACTAAAATTAAGGAAAGGGAGAGGGAGAGAAAATGAACAGGAAAGAGGGAAACCAGTGGATCCCAGGAAAGGCAGAATAAGGAGAGGGTGATGAAGGTCCCACCAAACCTGAACAGGTGAGTTTAAAGGAGACCACTGAGCCCACTGATCTCAGGCTCAGGAGGAGAGAGGTCCAGAGTCTGGGGGCCACAGCAGCAAAACCAAAGGCCCAGAGCACACAGCCAATTGTTTTAGGGGACCTTTTTAATGAAACACAACATAAAGGAATGCTTGAAAGTGAAACAAGAAACCAAAACTACACTGTTTGAAGTTCAGTCAAGAGCAAAAGAGACGGATCACAATCAGTATGTAGACAATTCTAGCAATGCACTGACAAACACTGATGAAAACCTGGTTTTACGGCAGCCAGAGAGCTGCATAGATGGGTCAGTAATAAGGATGAGTGCTAACACGGTTTACCGTAAGATACATAGAAATCTGTTGTGTTGATCCATTTCCTGTCTGCTCAACATTCAGGAAGACTTCAGAGAAAAAAGCTGTGAACACAAAAGGAAAAAAACAAGAACAGCGCAAAGAACCGCAGGTCAATGCTGACGTCACTGGAAAGAATTATAGTTCATATCTCTGGAGCTGCGCTCTCGTCCCCTTTGTATTCAGTTTACGTCCTGTTCCTTTTATCTTTTAATGCAACCATTCGTCGTCTCATTGTCTAACGCTGGCAGGAAAAAGAAGGCAGCATCCCATTTCCACACTAGAGTGAATAAATCATAGATTCTGCTCAGAATCCCTCACTCTGGCTGGATCTAATCCTTCCTAAATCCTCGTGTTGAGTGTATGATCAGACAAGATGTATCTTCTCCTCCTTAAATAAATCAAATATAAAAGTCAAACAAAGGTATTCCTCAGTAATCTTGCAGCCATTCGTCTTATCTTAGAGGAGATTTTGACAAAGAAAGTAATGTTTTTCTGTAACACCTGATGAAGATTTTAGCAGCTTGTTGTGTGATAGTTTAGGGAGAAGTTCACATGTCAGCTAGGTGGTGCAGCACCAGGCTAAAGACCAAAGGTGATCTTCTCAGTCCCTACACCCCCAGCAGGCCCCTGAGGTCCAGTGACCAAAGCCTACTGGTTGTGCAGCACCAGGCTAAAGGTCAAAGGTAAATGGTATGTATTTGATATGGTGTCTTCTAGAGTCCTGGAACCCCCAAGGCGCTTTACAACACAATCAGTCATTCACTCAATCACACCCTGGTGGTGATGAGCTGCATTGTAGCCACAGCTGCCTTGGAGCGCACTGATAGAGGCAAGTCTTCCATACACAGGTGACACTGGTCCCTCCGACCACCACCTACAGGCAAGATGGGTAAAGTGTCTTGCCCAAGGACACAACAGCAGTGACAGTCTGAGCGGGGCTCTAACCTGCAACCTTCCGATCAGGAGGTGGGCACTTAACTCCTATGCCACCATCGCCCTGACAGATCATCTGGTGTCGTGGCCCCCAGACTCTGAGTCCACTGATCTCAGGCTCGGGGAGAGAGGTCCAGTGGTCTCCTGTAAGAAGCAGCTGAAGACTCACCTGTTCAGGCTGGCTTTGTTGTGGTGTCCTGCTGATCCTTCATCAATAGCTTCTCTTCATGCTGCTGTTTCTTCACCTCTGTGATTTTATGCTTCATTTTGAATCCTAATTTTTTGTATTTTTTCTCCCATTTTATTATGTTTTAATTTTAAAATGTTCTCGCGAAGCACCTCATGATTTTTAGGTTGAGAGACGCTTTGTGATGAATCCTCTCTTCTCACGTACTTACTGTAATTTATTGTTGAAGGGTGAATGGCCTGTATTTGTAAAGCGACTTCTACACCCCCCCAAGGCACTTCACAACACAAACAATCATTCACCCATTCACACACACATTCATATGCTGGTCATGATGAGCGACAATGTGTCATGATTCCAGCCCTCTTGCCATCCACTTTATACCAGACCGTACCTAGGACTCCACTTCCCAGTATTCGCCGCACCACTTCATGTCATGCTCACCCTGTATCATAAAGTCCACCACAACAATCACGCTCAGTCATCATTCTCTGTCCGTGGCCTTGGCGTTCATGTTGGGTAGAACAGTGCCTACCATACCATACCAAGCCATGTCATGCCAATTTTATTTAATTCAATTAAATTCAGTTTTTTCAGATAGCACTAAATCAGGGAAAGAGTCGTCTTAAGGAACTTCACACAGTAAATGTTCCGATACAGTTCAGGGGTCTCATTTATAAAACATTGTGTAGAATCCTTACTAAAACCGTACTTAAGCCCAGCAAAAAAAAAAAAATTACTCCCACCAACTAGGTTTGTGATCTATAAAACATGGAGTATGCACAGCTTCACACAATCGCTGCTTTATAAATCACAAACTACTTAGAAATGTGCTCAGTTGTTTCTGGATCACACCCCGCCCTCAACACGCCCACTTTCTGCCATAAATGGTCAATGCAACGTGTGTTGTGGCTCTGGTGCATAAACATTAGCCGGCTTGTTGCAGCGCTCCACCATTAAGGAGTGCTGCAACAAGCTGGAGGCAAAAAAAAAGATGTTGTGCCACCGCCAGAGTGTGTCTGCCACTGGCGGAGGCCCTGGCACCTCTGATCCCCCCACCGCTCGCAGTTACGATCTGAGCAGTACTTGGACCAGCAAGCGTGCATGGCATCGTGCCGGAGAAGGAGTGAGACACTGTCCATGCAGAGCAGACTGGTAAATGATAAATGACCCGCACTTGTATAGCGCCTTTCAGAGTCAGAGGACTCCACAGCTCTTTACACTACAGTGCATCATTCACCCATTCACACACACATTCACACACTGATGGTGATGAGCTACGATGTAGCTACAGCTACCCTGGGGCGCACTGACAGTGGCGAGGCTGCCGAGCACAGGCGTCACCGGTCCCTCCGACCACCACCAGCAGGCAGGGTGGTAAGTGTCTTGCTCAAGGACACTACAGCAGAATTCTCCGTCCGGAGCCAGGATCGAACCTGCAACCTTCCGATTACTGGACAACCTCAAATCTGTCCGTCTTTAAAATATAAAACAAAATCAAATCTTGTTGTTTTCCCCCAGTGACTCTGGACGAAGTATCCAACGAGGCATCCCGGGCGGCTACTGAAGATGTGGCTGCAGGGTCGGCCTGCCTCACCAGAGCACCTTGGGTGGATGACACACCTAAAGGCGTGCCATCCGCAGCAGCAGTGATGGCACACCTGGATTCCCCTTATCCATTCCAGTCAGCGTGAGTGACATCACCACGCATATTGCATTGCTTATGGAAGCAGGAAACATGGTGTTTAAGCAGGACAAATGCACAAAAGTTTGGTTATATTTTACAAGAAAGGATGACAACAGGGTAACTTGCAATAATTGCAAAGTAGATATTTCATCAAGGAGACGAAACACTATGAATATGCAAAAGCATTGGACACAAAATATGCGGTTACTTATTGTTAATGGCTTTGCTCCGCTCCGGACTAGTGGATACAAATGCAGCAGCAGCGGTGATGTTTGCACGTCCTCTCCTGTTAATACTGCAGGTAACTAATGGTCTGTATGTGATATAGCACCTTCTAGAGTCCAGGGACACCCCACAGCGCTTTGCAACACTATCAGTCATTCACCCATTCACAGACACATTCACACCCTAAACAACTAACACTTCATATCATGTTAGCACCATTTATCTTATATATACATCTCCACACTAGCAGAATCCAGAGACAGATGTCTGACTTGTGGTGAGACTTTTCCCACTCAGCAACAGCTACGGAGACACTGCACCAAACAAGAAGGTGACTCTGCCTTCACAGGAGCATGAAGAACATTTGGAAAGATCTTTCAAACCAATATAGGTTAAAAAATGTATTTATCATAAATAAGCCGACAGTTATAATGCAGGAGGCTGTGTGTTATTAGTTTTTTGCCACCTATTGAACTACTCTGGTATTGATAAGTGAATTGGACCAAAAGACCGAATCAACAATGCCATTGATATTGTTACGGTTAGTGCATTTTAGCTCCTCTGCCCCCTGTTTTACCTGTGCCCTGTGTCCCAACAACACAGTCTTCAGCACCAGGGACAGCTCCCGAGTTACTCTCCCTCTCAGCCCAAAACCTTGGAGAGAGGCATGGCGGCAGCAGCTGAACCCGATCTGACATCATTCTCACCAGAGGATATTTAAGCCTGAAGCTAGCTTTCATTTGAGGAGACACAGAGCTAGTATGTGATTCTCCAGGGCTGTGTGTAATTCTGGTAAGGTTAAATAGCTGGTTGGTGCAAAAACTCTTGATGTTGTTGACCTGAATCTCTAGTCTTTTGTTTAGATTTATTCAATATTTTCCTCTGAGGATTTTCATTTAGGATATTTTGTTCTATGGTGGTGCTGACCTGGAGGCATGTTGGAGGCAGGGCAAGGGAGAGCTATCTTTAGCGACTGTACACTCCACCTCCCTCTACTCCCCCACTTGTCCAGATCTAGGCTAACATCAGATTTTAACCATAGGCCCTATCAAATAAAAATGTTTTAAGCCTAGTCTTAAAAGTAGACAAAGTGTTGGCTTCACGGACTAAAGCTGGGAGCTGGTTCCACAGGAGAGGAGCCTGATAACTAAAAGATCTGCCTCCCATCCTAATTTTAGATATTCTGGGAACCACCAGTAAACCTGCAGTCTGGGAGGGAAGTGCTCGGTTAGGAACATATGGAACAATCAGATCACTGATGTATGATGTTTTATGTCTTCAAGACAAGCCTGTATTCTAACTAACCGATTTGGTTCATCAGGGTTAATGGATAAATATAACTGAGTATCGTCAGCATAACAGTGGAAGTTTATCCCATGCTGTCTAATGATTTTACCAATTGGGAGCATATATATAGTAAAAAGAATTGGTCCAAGCACTGAACCCTGTGGTACTCCGCAAGTAAACCTGGAGTATGAAGAAGATTTGTCATGTACATTTACAAAATGAAATCTGTCAGACAGGTAGGATTTAAACCAGCCTAACGCTGTTCCTTTGATCCCTACAACATGTTCAAGTCTTTCTAAAAGAACATTGTGATCAACTGTGTCAAAGGCAGCACTGAGATCTAACAAGACTAGAACAGACACAAGATTCTTATCTGAGGCCATGAGAATATCATTTGTAACTCTCACTAATGCAGTTTCAGTGCTGTGATACTCTCTAAAACCAGACTGAATTTCCTCAAACAGAGCATTAGTGTTTAAATGCTGACATACTTGGATGGCCACTATTTTCTCCAGGACTTTGGATAGAAATGGAAGGTTAGATATTGGTCTATAATTCATTGGGTCATCTGGATCCAGAGAAGGCTTCTTAAGTGAAGGTTTGATTACAGCAACCTTAAAATCTTGTGGTACATACCCATTTACTAAGGATAGGTTGATTATATTTAGAATGGCAGTAACCAAAGGAAATGCATCTTTAAATAATTTGGTTGGGATTGGTTCTAAAATGCAAGTTGAAGGTTTAGATGAAGCTAATATTTTTGATAACTCTGAAAGCTCAACTGGATCAAAATGGTTCAAGCACAGATGAGGTTCTACAGTCACCTCTGATGCTGCCTCACTTACTGAGGAAGAAGAAATCGCATTAGGGAGGATGCTAAAGATTTTGTTTCTAATAGAATTAATTTTACTTGTAAAAAATCCCATGGAGTCATTGCTGCTGAGGGCTAAGGGAATAGATGGCTCAGAGCTATGAGTCTGTGTAAGTTTAGCAACTGTACTGAAAAGAAATTTAGGATTATGCTTATTCTCCTCAATTAATGCTGAAAAATAAGCAGTTCTAGTTTGTTGAAGCTTATTTTTATAAAGCACAAGATTATTTTTCCAGGATAGGTAGGCCTCCTCATGGTGCGTAGAGCGCCATGTTCTCTCCAATTTCCTAGTTTTCTTTTAAGGCTCATAGATGAGAATTAAACCAGGGAGCCAACTTCCTGTCCCTAATTACCTTCTTTTTTAAAGGGGCTACATCATCTAATGCCACACGTAAAGAGGAATTAACATGATGAACTAAGGCATCAATTTGTGAGGGGCTAGAACTGAAAATATTGCCCTCTGTTACGTTCCTCTGAGATGCTGAGGACAGTAAAGATGGAACAGTTGATTTAAAAGATGCAACTGCGTTGTCAGATAGAGACCGACTATAGTTACATTGACTTTCATGATGAATGAAAAATGGTTGCTACTCCTCCTCCTCGCCCTGTACTTCGAGCAATATGATGATTTAAATAATTTGAAGGAGTTGACTCGTTTAAGCTAATATAGTCCTCTTGCTGCAGCCAGGATTCTGTGTGAGAGAGCAAAGAAATCTGATTATCACAAATCAACTCATTAACTTTTTTTTTTTTAATCTTTTATTTTCATTTATTGACATTAAAATAAAAATACAATCAGAACTAAATTGCTGCAAGCCAAAATGAAAAAGGGGACAGAAAGAAGAAAAACTTATGTTGTCTGCCCCTTTTAACTAAAATAGCATTAATACAAATGAAATAATCATATGATTCTTAAGGAAATTGAACAATATAGTTCCTGGACCTGTTGGCCGACAAAATCTCAACCCATGAATTTGAGAAAAAAATAGAAAAAGAAAACAATTTACACAGAAAGAAGCATTAAGTTACAGATCTATATACATACATATATACACATACAAGCACATACTAGGTTAATATCTTGTTCCTTTAATCCCCCCCACCCCCCTCCCCTCACACATTTATGTAACGGATCTATATAAGTTAATCGTTTTATTTTTTATCTCTTTTTTGAAAGTCAATATTGTTTTTGCATTCTTGAGTTCAGTATTCAATTTATTCCACAGTTTAACTCCATATATGGAGACACAATGTTCCTTTACGAGTATCCGATGTCTAGGTATGTTAAATAATTCATGTCCCTTTAAATCATATTTGCTATGTCTTTTTGAAAATCGTTTAATTAATCCTGCAGGTACGTTCCTTTTGTTTGCATTATACATAAATTTTAAAATATTGTAGTCTACCAGATCATAGAATTTTAGTGTTTTTAATTTAATAAATAATGGATTGGACGGATCTCTGTAGTTGCTCCTTGTGATTATTCTTATTGCTTTTTTCTGTAACATGTAGATCAAATTTGTGTAAGTTTTATATGTTGTTCCCCAGATTTCAATGCAGTAGTTCAGGTATGGTATGATCAGTGAGTTATATAACAAATATAATGAATTATTATCAAGCAACCCTTTTGCTCTATGTAATAGTGCAATCGTTTTAGATATTTTAGTTTTGACACTGTTTACATGCAGTTTCCAAGACTTTTTTTCATCAATGATGACTCCCAGATACTTGACTTCTTGAACTCTTTTAATATTAATCTCATCTATATTTAATAAAATTTCATCATTTGAATTTGTATTACTAAATATCATAAAACAAGATTTATCACTGTTTAATGATAGTTTGTTTCCATCAAACCATAGTTTAATTTTTTTCATCTCTGTTTGCATCACTTCTATCATCTGCTCAACATTATCTCCTGAATAGTAAAAAGTTGTATCATCTGCAATTAAGGTGCATTTTAATATATTGGATGCCTCAACAATGTCATTTATATAAATGATAAATAGTTTAGGGCCCAATACTGACCCTTGTGGTACACCACAAGTAATGTTATTTATATGTGATTTTGTGTTGTTTAATTGAACATATTGCTGCCTATCGGTAAGATAACTTGTTATCCATTTTAGGGCCATCCCTGTGATGCCATATTTACAAAGTTTTTTAATAAGAATTGTATGATCCACTGTATCGAATGCTTTTTTTAAATCAATAAAGATACTTATGAGATGATTTTTTTTGTCAAGGGCTTCCGATATTTCTTCTGTTAATTCCATTAATGCCATGGATGTTGAATGATTTGTTCTAAAACCATACTGACTGTCATTTAATATTTCTTCATTGATCAGGAATCGGTCCAACCTGGCAATATATAATTTTTCTAATATTTTTGAGAACTGTGACAATAAAGATATTGGTCTGTAGTTGGAAAAGATATGTTTGTCTCCACTTTTATGAAGTGGTATGACTTTTGCAATTTTAATCCTGTTAGGAAATGTCCCTGTTGCAAAAGATAAATTACATATGTAAGTCAATGGATGAATAATACTTTCTATTATATTTTTATTAATGTTATGTCTAAACCGTCACAGTCAGTACTTCTTTTATTGATGCATTTATTGATAATATTTCTTATTTCATCACTTGTTACTGGACTTAAATATATACTGTTTTTATTGCTTTTGATATTCTCGCCTGTACTATAAATTGTTCTTTTTGGAATGTTTTTTGCCAGGTCAGGTCCCACACTAGTAAAAAAATTGTTAAATTAATTTACTATTTTACTGGTTTCACTAATTTCAGACTGTCCGTTTTCAAAATAATTTGGAACAGTTGAAGCTATTTGATTTCTTTTTATGACATTATTTATTATTCCCCAAGTTGCTCTAATATTATTTTTGTTTTCTTCTAATAAATTGCTATAATATTCCTTTTTTTGTCTTTTGGTTATAGAAACTAATTTATTCTTATATTTTTGTTTTTAACTAACAAAGTCTAAGAAAAAATGGATCTAATGTGAAACAACCCACATTTAATTTTTCTAGTTTTCTGCTCAGTTGAATTTGTTCTAATATTTATGAGATTTCCATGGTTTGCTTTATTAAGCCTGATATTTAATCTGTGTGGTTTTGGCCGTGGGCAGGACACTGTCTCTATGGGGTAGTGGGTGGGTAACAGTACAGAAGCTGCAGAGGGGTGGGTTAAACTACAACTCTGCTTCCTGGTCTGGACCCTGGGTAGTCATGGAGGACTAATAAAACTGGACATATTCCTAGAAAGAAGAGCTGCTCCATCCAAAGAGGGATGGATACTGTCTCTCCGCATCAGACCAGGTTTTACCCAAAAAGTTTTCCAATTATCAATGTAGCCCACGTTGTTTTCAGGACACCACCTAGACAGCCAGCGGTTGAAGGACAGCATGCGGCTAAACATGTCGTCACTGGTCCGATCAGGCAGGGGGCCAGAGAAAATTACGGAGTCCGACATTGTTTTGGCAAACTTACACACCGAAGCAACATTAATTTTAGTGACCTCCGATTGGCGTAACCGGGTGTCGTTACCGCCAGCGTGAATAACAATCTTACTGTATTTACGCTTATCCTTAGCCAGCAGTTTCAGATAAGATTTAATGTCGCCCGCTCTGGCCCCAGGTAAACATTTAACTATGGTTGCTGGAGTCTCTAATTCCACGTTTCTGACTATGGAGCTGCCAATGATCAGAGTCGGCTTGTCAGTGGGTGCGTCACTGAGCGGGGAAAACCTATTAGAAACGTGGACGGGTTGGTGGTGGCCCACGGGCTGGGTTCTATGCTTCCTGCGTACCGTCACCCAGCTGGCCTGAGGTCCCGGCTGCTCGGGTTCCACTGGAGGATCGCTACGGGGTGGTTCTGAGCTAGTTAGCTACAGACTTGCGTTTGGGGGTGCAGCCTTTGGTTTACAGGGAGAAGAGCAGAGGGGAGAGAACACAGCCCTGAGGGAACCAGTGCTGATGGTCCACAGGTCAGAGAGATTCCTCCCCAGCCAGACCTGCTGCTTCCTGTTTCTACAACTCTCCAATTACTGGACAGCCTGCTCTCCCTTCTGAGCTACTGCTGCTTATGAGTATTGGTGGGGACATTTCCCAACTAAAAAAACACGCATGCATATTTGGGTGTTTTCATGTTGTGGAAGTAATCTTCAGGAACCAACATGGTTGACAAACAACATTTGTTAATAGCACCTTTTTCTTTTTCTTTTTTTTTTTTTTACAAAAAAATTATTAATTGTATTTTTTCTCATTTTTAACTGAGTACAGAATTAAACATTAATCAGTGTATAACAAAGCAGTGCAGTGCAATGTAGAAGTCTGAAGTTGGTTTTTGTTCTACGCAACCACCACATTGTAAAATGAATCTTTTTGAAAGCAGCTTATCTGGGAGACTAATTGATCAAAACATCACCATAATTACAATCACGGTGTTTATCGAGGCTCATTACCCTTTCAAGATGCAGGAATTTGTTCAATCTAGTTGGTGTGACTGAGCCGTGCTTTGTCTCCCCCGACTGCTAATTTCTTTGTGCCACGTGTGCATCATTTGTCTTGGACCTAGATCTATTCTGAATGGAAAGATGTCATTAAGTCATCCAATAATGAGCCTGTTTGTCAAGTACAACTGCCACAATTGCTGAGGGCATTCTCTGAAGGGCGCATTTCCCACTCAGTGTCAATGGTGCTGCTTTCTTTAGCCGACACAGAATAAAAATAATCTAATATGTTTTCCTTTTATTTAACCTTTAGTAACCAGGCAAGCAGATTAAACACAGAATTCTTATTTGTAGCTGTGGCCTTAAGAACATTACCTTAAATTTGGGAATCTGCACACTGTGCACTCTTGTGTGGCTGGAATGATGCGATCTGTAGGAGATGTCAGTGTAATTTATGCTGGGTATTAATGTAACTTTAACATTTTATCCATCTTCTCGCTGCGTGATGTGTCTCTTTTCATGCCTTAGTTGGTTCCACAATATACATTTTTAATTGCCCCCCAGGTCTGCTTACATGCACACAGTCAGCTCGCTGTGTGATGGGGGTTTACCCTGTCTGATCAATACACCAATTCCAGCAGGGTCTCTGGCACTGTCTGTCAGCAGGTCATCTTGTAGCTGTGATAACACAGCTCTAATTTTCTCTTTTGTAATGGAAAAGGCCACATGTCAAAGAACTAATTAGCCTGTTGGACACTTACATTTCTGTAAGAGAATGTGTTCAAGACACGTCCTGCTGATGGGAGCTTTGTAATAGTGCAAACTCCTGCTGCACGCCAACAAAAAGACCACAGTCACTCATTAAGACAACGCTCGAGGTAATTTCCTACTGAAGTTGGCTGTCAGACTCCCCCCCCCCCCCCCCCTCTCTTAATCTCTTCATTTACAGTACTTTTCCTCCTTCGTTACAGCCCATGCTCCAGCCACAACCCTTTTTCATCTGCTGCTCTTCTACTCACTGAAAACATACTAATAGAGTGGAAAATGATGTCGAGTCTTACTGTTTCCACACTGCCACCCCGACCACACCCTTGGGCAGGTGAATGCTCATCCAACACATTACATCCAGCAACAGTCTCCACTGGATCACAGGCCCACATAATAGAGTAGGAGTGTGAAATGCTTGGAGACAACAAGCCGAGATGTGCTGTGGTCAGAAGCAGAGAATGTCCTGAATTATTTAATACCAAACAAGGTCTGGGTGAGCTCTAAAGATAACGGTTCATTTAGGTAACGCATGGTGAGAGTAGTGTCAGATCTTCCCCCAGATGCACTCTTAAGACTTCCACAGAAGCCACATTGTCTCCATAGTCATTAACCCTAAAGAGCTCCATGGGGTTCAAAGTCCTTCGAAGTGTGTGAGTTAATTAAAAAAAACTGAATTGTTTTATCACATAAAGCAGATAACCAGTTAATTTGGTTCATACAAAAATATTTTCTTTTTGTCAGCATCATGCATGACTGACTTCTAAACACGTGTGTGTCAGCGCAGGCCTATTACGAAAGCCACTTCTGGAAAGTCTGCTGAAGTTTCCATGACAGTCTACATATCTCACAGAGAAGCAGATGTGACCCAGTAATTGTGCAAGTTGTTCTAAGTTGTAGTGACTTAACCACACAGTAGACAAACATTAGCACAGCTCTATCAGCGGTCTCTCAAGCCAACGTTTGTGGAAAAACATGGTTGTTTCTCACAAGATTTCCTCACTCTCTAATAGGTAGATGCCCTTGAATGTGTGTGTATGAATGGAGGTTTCATACTCCTGCTTATATAATGACTGATGCCATTTTTGTGAAAGAAGTTCCTCTGAAACGTCTATTCGGGAGAATATTCACTGACTGTCCACGCGGTGTTTACAGCAAATCTTTCCCCTGTGAGCTGCAAAGATCTCTGGCTTCCAAACTCCTATTTATCTCTCCAATGATAATTTAAATTAGATTAGATTAAGTTGATTTGTAAAGGGACAGTACATATTAATGGACATTTATATAAGTATACATATGTAAACATGCAAGATTATAGCCAAGGCTAATTTCCATCTTTAGTCCCTCAGCAGTTGATAGCTGCTACACGTGTGTCAGTTTAAACAATCAGGAAAACAAATACAAAACAATGTTGTGATCTTAAAATTAAACCCAAAAAATAAAAAAATAAAGAATAAAAAGATAAAACATTTCATAAAACACCCTAATTTGTGAAATTTACTACTTCCGTTTACCTTGTATTAAAACTTAAAAAGTAGCCGCACAAGTTAAAATTGTCCATATATACATATAAAATATAGTCATACAACATTTAGCAGCAACACAACATAATAGTCCCTACCTCAGTGGAAAAACACTCTTTACCTTGTCCTTAAATTTACTGTCATGTATTCTGTTTATGTTTGATTGCGTGAACAGATTTGAGTATCTAATAGCCACAATTTAAGTTCTTTGCTAAAAGACTTCACAGTAGTACGTTCACGGATCGCTGTTGGAATTGTATTCCATGTTCTTGAAGCGTGATATGAAAACACCGTCTGTCCAAAGGTGCTTCTTCTGAAGGGGATCAGACAGTCGCCCTGGTCGATATATCGTCTTTTCCTTTTTGTTTAATGTACTCTTGTAACGGAATCGGAGCCAATCCACGTAATATTTTAAACATAAGTATTGAATCTGTGTATCTAATCATGTTTTCCCAGCTCAGTATTCGGTATTTTTCAAGAATTTTGCAATGATGATGTGCTTTTGGTTTTCTGTCTAGAACCTTGGTTATATGCTGCAGTTATTGGTTTTAATGTGGTGTTGTTTGCCTTTGTCCAACTGGATGTACAATAAGTCATGTGTGAAACGATCATAGCATTAAAATAACGTTTTGCTGACTCTAGTGTTAAGTTTTCTCTAATGTATTTAAAGTTTGATATGTTGAATTTCATTCTGTTTACTGTGTTTTTTTTACTTGTTGCTTGAAGGTAAGTTGTGAGTCTAGAACAACTCCCAAGTATTTATATTCTTGCACCGTTTCTAATTTTTTTTCCATGAAGTATTACTGATGAATCTGTTTCTTCATGAGGAACTCTTGGAGAAAAACATGCTGACAGTTTTGGCAGAATGTGTTTGTTGTTGATGTTAACAGAAAGATGAAAGGTGTATATAACTTAAACGGCTTGTTAGTGCTATCTTTCTGGTATACACTCCATGTCCAGCAGAGCATTGCTAACTAAAATAAAGTAGGATGTCGGGCTGAGCGTTGTCAGCTCACCATGCTTTGTACTGTGAACAAGCCTCAAAAGGCACTAAATTCTAGACCAAGATGTATTTTCTGCACAGAGGCACAGTCCTAATCTATCCTCATACATAATTACCACATCAGCCCTGTGCAATACACAAATAGTAGGAAGACAATAGATGCATTGCGATCAGAACAGAAATGTTAGGACTTCCATGTTGGTTTTGTGGGTGCCAATGCCTAAAGAAGATGACTTTACTTTAGATGTCTCTGCATTCCTCAAGTTGAGAAAAACAATGGGACTTTGCAGTGTACTTTAGTATTTGTGTTCTAAACTACAATGGTCATTTCTTTATTTCCACATATTTATACAGGATACATACACTGATACAAGCAAAATCGAACAAAAGAGTTGCCTACACTTTGTTCTGTAACGCATTAGGTTGAATAAAGGTTGTCTAGAAAACTATTTAGACCCAAAATTGAGAAAAGGAAATTGCTTAGTCAAATGCCTGACCTGAACGACATTAAATTAGTCTCTGAGAACCAAGTAAGGAACTTGGTGTTATCTTTGACCAGGACATGTCATTCAAATCCCAGGTTAAACAGGTTTGTAGGATTTCCTTTTTCCGCCTTCGGAATATTACTAAGATTAGAAGCATCCTTTCCAGGAGTGATGCTGAAAAACTAGTTCATGCATTTATTACATAAAGACTGGATTACTGTAATTCATTACTCTCAGGAAGTCTACAGAATGTAGTTAAAAGTCTTCAGCTTGTCCAAAATGCTGCAGCTAGAGTTCTGATGAGAATTAAAAAGAGAGATCATATCTCTCCTGTCTTAGCTTCCCTACATTGGCTACCTGTTAAATTCAGAATAGATTTTAAGATCCTTCTTCTCACATATAAAGTTCTTAATAATCAAGCTCCATCATACATCAGTGATCTGATTGTTCCATACGTTCCTAACCGAGCACTTCGCTCTCAGACTGCAGGTCTACTGGTGGTTCCCAGAATATCTAAAACTAGGATGGGAGGCAGATCTTTTAGTTATCAGGCTCCTCTCCTGTGGAACCAGCTCCCAGCTTTAGTCCGTGAGGCAGACACTTTGTCTGCATTTAAGTCTAGGCTTAAAACATTTTTATTTGATAGGGCCTATGGTTAAAATCTGATGTTAGCCTAAATCTGGACAAGTGGGGGAGTGAAAATCAATTAAATCAATGAACAAGTGTCTTCTTCTAGACCTGCAGAAAGAGAAAACACACACAATACAACAGGAGCTAGCTATCACTGCGTCAACCTGAAGAGGAAAATAAAAACGTGATTTTACTGAACAATCACACGATAATAAATCATAATGCATTTAGTGCCAACCACAGCCTTAAGACATGTGTTGAACGTGCCCAAGTCCATACTTATGAGAGCACCTGTGTGTGTACACGCACTTGTTTATGTAAGGTTTCTCTATAGGAGCGTCCAATAGAGAGTGTGAGGGGCCACAGATCCACCCCCCAAGATGTGTAGGAGATGGAGGGAGCTCCAAGTCCCAGGAATCCAGGAGCTGTCCCAGAGCACAGGAACCCCAGGGAGACTGTGAGCAAAAAAGCCCCTGCCCCCTCTCGAGAGGCGCAGAGGATTGCCCGGGGGGGCCACAACCAGCAGCCGGCAGAGTTCTGGGAGATATCAGCAACAAGCCCACAGCCCCGCCCGCAGCCTCCCACCCCCAAGCCATCTGAGCCCAAACCTAGCAGCTACTTACCACATGAGCACATTCATGGTGGTTCTTTCCTCCTGTGGGAAGTTTGCTGAACTTACAGCCCTTTTCCCTCAGTTTTCTTCGTGTCTGGTTTGATGACATCACTGTCATGAAGCACATTTGTAGTCCTGGACTTATTTTCACACAAAACCTGAAATAGTGTTTTCCCCTGTTTGAAAATAAGGGCGTTCTTGGTATCAAAATGTGTCTTTAAAATTCACGGACATCATGTGTGAAATCCATGGCACAAAACAAGCGGAATTAGAAAATAGCGTTTTTAGTCCCGTTGACTTGCGTTCATTTTTTCGTTCTTTTGGGGACCCGTGGTGCGGAAGTAGATAAGCGTGACTTAGGCTCCCCATTGGAATGTTTACTGTGTGAAGTACAAAGAAAGTATTTACTTAGGTACAAATGTTCAAATAGGTTCTAGTTTTTTAATACGGTGGTGCTTCCACTTAACAGGTAGGATAAACAGAATTTCACCCTGTTAAGAAAGTTTAGATCTTCAGAAAGTAATTCAAACTCACACGTTACCTTTTGTTAACCAAGTTTTAGTAAACAATATTAAAATTTAACATTTTTCAAAGTGTTTCAATGAAAAAGAAAATAAAAAAGAAATTTCCAGTTGAATTAGTTCCTTTCAAGCAGGGTCTGAAATTAACACTCGCCACTCGCCAAATGCGAGTAAATTGCTCCATTTGGCGAGTAAATTTTTTTGCTCTACCTGCCACCTGGTGAGTAAATGTTTGCACCAAATGAGTTATGTTTATCAGTCACCTAACACGGATTTCTGATACTCCTCCCGCCTGCATGCAACTTACACAAAAGTACGCGAAATGTGAGCACCGCATCCAACGTCATTTCCACCTATCCCATTCAATCAGTTTATCAAGTTAGCCGTTAGCTTCGTGTTAAAACTAGCGGTGAAATGTGGCGGTTTTTAACTGGAGTCAGCCAGCCTTCCAAAAGAAAACTCGTCGAACTGGAAGAAAAACCACCAGGACCAGTGGCAACCAGAAGATTTTGTGAAGAGTGGCGAACCGGAGATGGCGGAGTCGTGAGACAATGGCTGCATTATGATGGCCACGTAGCGTTGCTGCCTTTCACAGACAACTGTCCCTCGGCATTCTTCAAATATCCAAAAAATGCCCGTACTTCCTTCTTTGAGGGATAATAAATGTCCTGAGCGCTGTCGTCTCCTCCTGCCATTATTTCAGCCTTAGCTTAAAGAAAGTTTTGGTCGTAAACTACAAAGCGTGCATGTGCCGCCGGCAACTTCCAGCAGATGATACGGTGGCTGGTAAGGATCACCGCGCCTACACCGCAGCCACGGTAATCCACCGAGATTAAATATATATATATTTTTAAACAAGACTGTTATTATTTATTGTCAACTTTTTTTACTGGGGTTTACTGCTACACCGGTTACCGTGACAACCCTAGCCCTGACACACTTTCAGATATTCTCATGGTGCAGCTGTGTTCTCCAGAGATCAAGGACTAGGACCCAAATGAGGCTGTAATGCTTTGGCACAAAGACGGTGTCAGAAGCAGGAGGCCAGACTTCATGGACAGAGAAAACAAGGAGTCTGACTAGATTTCAATGAAAGAGTTCATAAAAACATCTCTAAAAATAAATAAAAAGTAAAAATGACAAAAGAGTTGTTTTCCTTATTAACTGATGTTTTAATTATTTTGTCACTCTGTTTGGAATCAACATAATATAGAATTACATGCTTTAGGTAGATCTAAATCATTTAGAATTTTGGCCGGTAAAAAATATGCTTGGCCGGTAGATTTTCATCATCTACCGGCCAACTTGGCCGGTGAGTAAAAAATTTAATTTCGGACCCTGCTTTCAAGGCTTTGTCTGTCCCCCTCTCTACTGTCCACTCCTTGTTCCCACCTCTCCATGATTCATCATGTTGCCTCACTGCCACCTACGACTGAATGGAAATAGGTTGTTGTTGTTATTGTTGGCCTCAAGGGCAGCATGCCAATTATCACTTGTAAGTCACTTTAGACAAAAGTGTCTGCTTAATACATAAACAACATAAACATAAACATTTACAGTTCCTTAACAAATAATAAAATAACATCCCCCCTCATTGCAGGCCTGTGTCGGTGCTTGGGTTCGGTGTGGTCAAAAACAAGATGACTCTGGGGTTAGACCCGTGCCAAAACCCAGGCCCACATCGCGCGTGTGAACGGGACTCGCGAGTGAAAATATACATGGCGAGAGGTCATTTGTGCACTGAGAGGGAGCAAACTGTGTCTGTGAGCTTACAAGGATGTGCACAAGTGACAAACCTGCGTGCGCGCGTTGCCAACGAGCACACGGCAGAGGAAAACGTGCGCGCGCGGCAGCCTCTCTGCGTGCTCGGCAGCCTCTCTGCGCGCTCGGTTTCTGACTCCACTCGCTCGGCTGTTAAGGGGTTTTGGCACTCTGGAGGCGTGGCCTGTGGCAGATCTTCTCTGTCCTCTGATTGGTTAGTTTTGTCCGCACTTTACCCTCTACCTCATTGGCCCATTGGCTTCCTGTCGGACCAAAATGATTGGAGCTATATAAAAAAATCTGATATTCAGTAGTTGTTGTCATAGCTCAGCTGGGAGAGCGGGCGACTCTCCCCCCCGGAGGATCCAGGTTCGAGTCTAGGCAAGGAAAATAGAGTAGCTGTTATGTTATTTTTTCCTAATTCCTGTGATATTATTTTACAGTTGTGACCGTTCAACTGTCATTAAACGTCCGAATGTTTGCTGGGCAGTGTTTTAAAAAGTGCACATAAGCTAGATGGTTTTAACCATATAAAATTATATTTTTTGTGATACTGGAACAATACATACTGAAATAAAACTACTGATTGAAAACTTTATGACTGTGGTTGTACAATATATGACTCACTAATACACTGCAAACTCCCTTAGAGTGGGGCTTCCAGAGAGAGAGAGAGAGAATTTGTATTCTGTCAAAGTTGTAATATTACTTCAGCCACTCTTGAGAGGAGACTCCAGGTAAAAATAGACTTGTGGGTGTAGGTAAGTTCAAGTTTAAAAATTTCTTGCCTCATTAATGTATTGTTTATTTTTTTCAGCATTTAATTGACAAATTATCCTTTCAAATAATTAATTGATGAGTTACATAATTGTCCATTTAGAATTGTTGAATGGACTGAGTAAAGTTTGGTGCACTTTATATATTTCAAAACATGTTTTTTTTAATGATGCATTTAAATGTTAATTTAATGAAATATTTCTATTTTTTCATTACCTCACCCTTGTTTTGACAAAAACAAGACCTTGCTGGATAATATCATGGAGAAATTATTTGTTCACAGTACTTGGCTCAGTGAGGATCTGTATACCAAAGGAGGAGATACTCAGAAATCTGTCTGCAGATTGTTACAACCCAGACTGGAAGTGGTGGGCTGTAATAAGAAAGGAGACCAAACAGAGGGGTGGGGGGTTCAACAGCTGATTTATTTAACCAAAGTAAGGATTTACTAAAGCAAGTTAGTGAACAGAAAATGGCCATCTCAAGGTTTTACTCGGATGTCCCTCAGCAGGGTGCAGCACTGTTGAAGGTCATCTGAATGAAAGCTTGATATGCAGCTTCTTTATGAAAGTGTGTAAATATACAGTGTGGTTGCCGTATATATGTTGAGGTTCTCAGACATCAGGCTCCTTTGCCCAGGCCTTCACTAGTGGGCTATTTTAAAAGTTGGTAAGGAGAAAAACCACAGCATATAGCTGATTGTTTACAAATGCAAGGAGGGGAATAACAATCAAAACGCTTGTGTTCTTGGACCAGATGAACGGAGCGCTCCACATGCACTCAGACATGTTATGGCTTCTGTTTCTATAACTTCACATGCAGACATTTGAGGTTTGCCAGAAAGAAAAGCTGGCCTGTACACTTTGCAGGGCACAATGTCATCAATGAAGAAGCCCCTGTCTACCATGATGACCATCTCTAGTTGTAGCATTTTCAACACACCAGATTCCCAGGTTGGTCGCTGATAGTTCCAGCATACAGTGCTGAGACAAAGGTCACTGGCCTATGTGGCACAATCCAAATGAGCCTCTTCAGAGTGCAGTTGAACTTGAGGAAAATATATGACTCTGGAAGAGAGGGGAATATGGCCATTGACACCTCAGATCAGTGCAGTCAAGAAATACTGGTGTTTGGGTAGTCCTGAACGTGTTGTGATGCCCCCCATAGTTCCACGGCCAGGACGAAAACCACATTGCTCCTCCTCAATCTGAGATTCAACTATCAATTGGACCCTCCTCTCCAGTATCTTGGAGTAGACCTTACCATGGAGGCTGAGGAGTGTGATCCCCCAATAGTTGGAACACACCCTCAGGTCACCCTTCTTAAAGATGGGGACCACCACACCAGTCTGCCACTCCACAGGAACTGCCCCCGATCACCACGCAATGTTGCAGAGACGTGTCAACCCTGACAGCCCTACAACATCCATAGCCTTGAGATACCCAGGACGAACCTCATCCTCCCCCGGGGCTCCGCTGCTGTGTGGTTATTTGACTACCTCAGCAACTTCTGCCCCCGAGATTGGACAGTCTATCCCCAGGTCTCCCGGCTCTGGTTCCTCCTCGGAATGTGCGTAGGTGGGATTGAGGAACTCCTTAAAATATTCCTTCCACCGTCCGACTATAGACTCAGTTGACATCAGCAGCTCCCCATCCCCACTGTAAACAGTGTGAGCGAGTTGCTGCCTTCCTCTCCTGAGGCGCTGGATAGTTTGCCAGAATCTCTTTAGAGCCAATCGATAGTCTTTCTCTATGGCCTCACCAAACTCCTCCCACGCCCAAGATTTTGCCTCGGCAACTGCCACTGCTGCACCCCACATGGCTATCCGGTAACTGTCTGCTGCCTCCGGAGACCCACAGACCAGCCACGCCCTGTAGGCCTCCTTCTTCAGCCTGACGGCTCCCCGAACCTCAGGTGTCCACCAGCGGGTACGGGGGTTTCCACCACGACTGGCACTGGCCACCTTACGACCACAGCTAGCAACAGCCGCCTCGACAATCGCAGAGTGGAACAAGGCCCACTTGGAGTCAATGTCCCCCACTGCTCTTGGGACGCGGTCAAAGCTCTGCCGGAGGTGGGAGTTGAAGACCGTCTTAACAGGTTCTTCTGCCAGGCGTTCCCAGCAGACCCTCACTATGAGTTTGGGTCTGCCAGGTCTACGCGACATCATCCCCTGCCATCTGATCCAACTCACCACCAGGTGGTGATCAGTTGACAGCTCCGCTCCTCTCTTCACTCGGGTGTCCAAAACATGCGGACGCAGGTCAGATGATAGGACGACAAAATCTATCATCGACCTGCAACCTAGGCTGCCCTGGTACCAAGTGTACCGATGGGCATCCTTGTGTTCGAGCATGGTGTTCGTTATGGCCAAACTGCGGCTTGCACAGAAGTCCAATAACGAAACAGAACTCGAATTCAGATCAGGTGGGCCGTTCCTCCCAATCACATCCCTCCAGGTCATGCTGTCATTGCTCACGTGAACATTGAAGTCCCCCAGCAGGACAATGGAGTCCCCTGATGGAGCACTATCTAGCACTCGTCCCAGGGACTCCAGAAAGGGTGGATACTCTGAACTGATATTTGGCCCATAAGCACAAACAACAGTCAGGACCCGTTCCCCGACCCGAAGGCGCAGTGAAGAAGAAGAAGAAGAAGAAGCATTTATTGTCATTTTCTACCACATGTGCAGGACATACAGAGAAATGAAATTCAGTTTCAGTTTCAGCACACACAATTCAAAGATCAGACATACGTGGGTAAGACACATAACAAGAATTGGTGACTGCGGTCATTCGCAACATGAGTCGCGCTACCTTAATAGATAGATGAAAAGGGTATTACATGAGGGTAAGTGGGGGAAGGTAAAAAAAAGCATAGCAGAGTTAGCCCCAGCTGGGAGTAACTCTATTATACAAAAAAACTCCTTTCAACATTGAAGCACAAACAGCACGAATACAACATCAGAGTCCGATGGGGAGGCGGGGTTGGGCGGGATCCTGAAGCCTCCAACGGGAGAAACCACTGCGGCGCATCGACCAGCTGCAGACCAACAGGTGGGAGGGAGAGATAAGGAACAGAGAGCACATTTGAAGTTCCTGCAGACATGTCAGCCTGAAGGATGAGGGTGAAGGTCGGGACACAGCATCTGTTGGCATTCCTCCTTTTCGTGGGGGTGTGTTGAGGCAGCCTTGAGAGGCTGCTATGGCGTCAGATAAGGATAAACAAGACTTTGTTTGGGGCAGGCAGAGATAATTTCCCTCTCCACCTTGTAGTCTCTAAGTGGTCATTCATGTCCACCAGTGAAGCCAATTTTACGTTCTAAACATCCCCGCATCGTCCGGCGACCCTCTCCGAGATCAAATCCATCTTGCGCACTAACACAGGCAACGCCGCAAGGACATTGTCCAGCTTACGGTTCACCTCGAGTAACGTCCCAGTCTGTGAGGTCACCGCACGAGCGGCACATTCCGTGGGCACAGGTCGCACTCCAATCGCTCCCGTCTTCCCAAATCTCCAGAAAACCAGATATCCTCCCACTCCAATCAGAAGAAATCCAGTGATCATCAGGCCGAACATCCACAAATCTTCCACGTCCTCGATGGACAACTGAGAGAGGCACACGATTCGCCAGACCTCCCAAGAATCGAGTGCATATCCTGATGCGAATGTCCCCTCGGGACAGGTGGGAGCCCCCTTCTCCGTTCTCATTGTAGAAAAAAATTTGTCAATCGCGTTGAATGACCAGTTAATTAAGTCCATATTTCCAAAAAAGAATAGTGGTTTCAGGAGAAATGCAGAGAAGTGCTCTGTAGGCAGACAGGACAAGAGCCTTGGGGAAGCCGATAAGGGAGCTGAGAAAAAAGCGTCTGTACTCTCTGAAGGCTGAGAAGAGAAGATCCCCTCTCTATGTCTCTCTAGCTCTATATGTCCTTTATGCTACACCAGTTGGACAGGCTGGCCACACTTGTACTCTGCCTGACCCAGATCAGTAACTGGCTGTCCAGCAACTTTCTTGTCCTAAATGCTAACAAGACAGAGACCCTGATCGCTGCACCCCCGGAACTTCAACCAAAAATCGAGCAAGAAATTGCCTCTTTTTGCCCATCAGCCAAGGCCAACATTAGAAACCTGGGAGTTATTTTTGATCCTGCTTTAAGTTTAGACTCACACGTCAAAACCATCTCCCGCTCTTGTTTCTTCCAACTGAGAAACATTTCAAAAGTCCGTAAACTGGTTTCTACTGCAGATCGGGAAAAAATCATCCATGCCTTTGTGTCATCACGCTTAGACTACTGTAACGCCCTTTTTACTGGTCTCAGCAACACCTCCCTCTCACGCCTTCAAGCCATCCAAAATGCAGCAGCCAGACTCCTAACCAAATCCAGCAGACGAGCTCACATCACTCCAGTTTTACAGTCCCTCCACTGGCTCCCAGTAGAATACAGAATACAGTTTAAAGTTTTAGTCCTGACCTATAGAGCTCTTAACAACCAGGCTCCAAGCTACCTATCTGAGCTTTTATCCCCACACACCACCTCTCAGAACCTTAGATCCACATCTGAAAACCTCCTGGCCGTTCCTCGAACCAGACTGAAAACCAAAGGGGACAGGGCCTTTCAGACTATTGCACCCAGACTTTGGAACAGTCTACCTTCAAATCTCCGTCTCTCTAACACTGTAGAGGTCTTTAAAAATCATCTAAAAACTCACCTTTTCGTCCAGGCGTTCCCTCCCTAAATGTTCTAAAAGATGGCTTTGTTCGGATTCACACCTTCACTTTGTTTATACTCATGGTTTTATTTACAATTTTAACACTGCTATTGTTTTTCTGATGTTTTTTCATTGGTCAGAGGTATTTGCCCTGATCTTTATCATGTTGTAGAGCGCTTTGTGATTTATATCTGCGAAAGGCGCTATATAAATAAACGTTTACTTACTTACTTACTTATTTACTTACTTACTTACCCTCCCGTCCCCTGTGGTAAACCCCAACACACAGGCAGAGAGTCTTGTGGCTAACAAAAAGCCAACCCCAGCCCTCCGCCTCTCACCTGGAGCAACTCCAGCAAAGGAGAGTGTCCAACCCTTCTCAAGGATTTGGGTTCCAGAGCCAATTCTATGTGTCGAGGTGAGTCCAACTATACCTAGCCGGTACCGCTCAACCTCTGCCACAAGCTCCTGCTCCTTCCCCGCCAGCGAGGTGATGTTCCATGTCCCAAAAACCAGTTTTCTTGTCCGGGGATCGGACCGCCAAGGCTCCCACCTTGGTCTGCCACCCGATCCACGCTGCACCGGACCCTTCATGTTCCTCCTGCGGGTGGTGGGTCCACAGTTGACCTCAGAATTGTGTGTACTGAAACTCTAATTTCCCTCTGGGATTAATAAAGTATTTTTGAATTGAATGTTTATTCTTTTAAACAATAGAGGCTGAACATGGTACAATGTCGAGAGCCACGTACTTCACACCAGTCAGTCCACATTTTCCAAGTGTCAGGAAAATAATTCAAGTCATTAGGCTTCCAAGTCTTATCTGTTGTTTATGGGATCACAAGGAGTAGTACTTTATTGAGAGGTGATTGCTGCAGGCATTCCCTGCCTTTATATCAGAGCCTTCATCTCTGTATCTTATGTTGAGCTTGCTGTCATCAAGGAGCCCTTTCTCATATCCACCCATAGTGGTTATCAATGTCCCTATTAACACAGAGCAGCGAAGATGCAGGCAGTGATCTTATCGAGGTCATCCCCTGGATAGAGCTGAGGAAAATAAACGTGATAAGAGATCTTCCATAACTTAATTAGCTTTTTATCACACAATGCAATTACAAGATTGTCAAGCAGTTGGTATAAGAGGCAGGGACGCTTTGAAGAAACTAACACTAACAAAGTGGTCAATGCCACTGAGAGAGCGACGGCCCTTTGCATTTCATCAGTGTGGGGCTGTAACTCAGTACTGTGGATAAATCAGAAGGAGCAATGTGGTTTATTCAGCATCTATTGAGTAATGGTAGCACAGTGCAGAACATACCAGTCTGAGGCCGGAGCACCCACTGAGATGCTGATAAGAGAGATTAATGGTGTTGTCTGAGTGTCTGGCATACGATCAGTGCTTGAGCAACCTAAATGTGTCTGCTATCTGAAGCATCTGTATCCCTGCGAAGCACTGGACTGGATGAGGCAAAAGGACAGAATGTCACATGAATAAATAAAGCAATGAGAACTCTGGGGGTAAAACAGACGTGTGCCCACACATTCTGGTCAATGCACAAAACCTGTATTATGACAACTCATGAGGAAGAGACACAGATGTGCAGACCTGAAAGGATACAGGTATAAATGTATAAATAAAAGAAAAGGTTAAGATGGGAAAACAGAGAATTTTTATTGAAGTCACCCCAAATATGGAAATGGGTTTTGTGAGGGTGCTCAAAATTTGCATGGATATTGCATTTTGTTCCCAAGGTCTATTCTGTCTGTGTGGATGTTGTGAATGGGGTAGGGGTCTATTTGTAATCTCAGCAAAGCACAAACTCACTCAGCCTGGATGTGATCGGCTTTACAAGGGCTATTCAGGATCTAACAAGTCGTCTGACGTGTTTTCAAAAGAACAGAAAAGTGTGTAGACGTTCATCTACATCATGTTGTATGGAAACATTTTAGGTGCTGCTGTGTGAAACGCAAACATGCCATTTGTTTGTAGGTGAAGTGCTTTACTCTTAAGGTTTTTGTCTTTCTGCAATGAAAGAACGTCCTTACTAAAGTAACCTTGTCATTCTTTCACCAGTTTATGTCCTCTACTTTTAACTTGCATCTGTTTAGATGACTCTTTGCTCCTTTCCTCCTATACACTGAGTCAGCCCATCCATTTTCCTCCGATGATCCAGGGGTAGTAGCCTAAGCAGGGAGGTGTAGACTTCCCTCTCCACTTGGACCAGCTCTACTGGAGGAACCCCAAGGCGGTCCCTGGCGAGACGAGAAACATGGTCCCTCCAGTGTGTCTGGGGTCTTCCTTTGGATTTCCTCCCAGTTGGACGTGCCCAGAAAACATCACCAGGGAGGCATCCTAACCAGATGCTAGTGCAAATTCAACTAGCTCTTGATGTGAAGGAGCAGCGTATCAACGCTGATCCCTTTCAGGGTGACCAAGCTCCTTACCCTATCTCTGGGGGAGAGCGCAGACACCCTGCAGAGAAAACTCATTTAGACCGCTTGTATCTATGATCACATTCTTTCAGTCACTACCCAAAGCTCATGAACAGGCGAAGGGAGTGCCTTCCTTCCCTGATGGAATGCACGCAGCTGGAAACATGATGGATTTCTGGGGCGAGTGGAAAATCATGTGTCTGTTGCTGCTTTCCATGGAGAATGTAAAAGATATTCATGGATTTGGATTAATGCTAACTGGGGTCCTGGTGTATTGAAAATTTCAGAAGTCGTCGAGAGAAATTAGAAAGCTGCCTGACTGCAACAAGAAGGTGTGTCGAACTCTCTGACTCTGAGCAGCATTCTGGCTGGGGTTTCAGATGTCGCCCGCGGATTGGGGAAAAACTTGGACTCAGCTCAGCTTCATGGAAACTGACCCCCTGATTGGCTGTTTGGAACACCCAACATGTTCTAGCCTCTATTAAAACAAATTCCTGTTTTCCTTATCTGGCTCCCTCATATTGGCCTTGAAGGCTGAAGACCTCAAAACTCTCCTAGAAGATGTTCAGCAGGTGGGCGCTCTGCCCCTGCCTCCCCTGTGAGCTACTTGGGTCAGCTCACCGAGAAGTCATTTTGTCTGTGAACAGTGTTATATAAATTATGCATTGTTCTTGTTGTTCTTCAATGGCCAAGACAAAAACCACATTGCTCCTCCTGGATCCAAGGTTCGACTGATTGACGGACCCCCTCACCAGAACTCCTGAATAGACTTTACCAGGGAGGCTTAGAAGTGTGATCACCTTGTTGTTGGAACACACCCCACGGTCCCTCTTTTTAAGTAGTTTGACCACAGCCCCAGTCTGCCAGTCCAGTAGCACTGCCCTCGATGGCCATGTGCTATTGCAGAGCTGCATCAACCAATGCAGCTCTGCAACTTCCAGGGCAGCTCTCACCCACCCCTGGGGCCTTACCACCAAGGACATTTTTGACCACCTCAATGACCTCAACACCAGAGACTGGAGAGCCCAACCCAAAGTTCCTGGACTCTGCTTTCTCACTGGAAGATGTGCCAGTGGGATTGAGAAGGTTTTTTCAAGGTACTCCACCCACCAATCCTCTATGCTGTGAGCACATCTCCTCTCACTCTCTGATATCACAGAATCACGGTTTCCACACCTTTTCTGGTGGCCTACAAATGTAGGTTGATTATTTTTAGCATAAGTCCAGTTTAACTTGGGCTGATAACAGAAATATAAACTGGTGTGTAGTGCATAATCTGCATTTTAAACATATATTGAAATCGAAGCTCAGAGAGGCAGAGTCTTGCTGCTGCAGCATCCCAAAGATGTGTTTTTATTGGTCGATTGCAGACAGGAGTTGTAGGTTTACAAGCAGTGCTTGAAGACTTTTTTAGGCTGATCATGAGATGGCCCAAAAAGCTGTCGTAGAGCTGGTCACACTGTACGTTCACAGCATGGTTCACAGATATGCAAACCACCCTGATGTTGACCGTTGTTTGTCATGATTCTGCTCAGGACGAGGGATTTGGCAACACGGCCAAAAATCGCACTGTGCGATCCAGGCTTAAGGTACAGATGAGGATCTCGGTCTTATCTTCATTGAGCTGTAGAAAGGGACACCTCGGGTGAAGGAGGTAGAGGAGGACCTAAACTTGGAGACGGCCAGAGAAAAGGAGCGCTCAGAGAGATAAGAGGAGAACCCCTCCAGAGCAGATCCTGATAGGCCTACCCAGTCTCTCAGCCTCTCCAGTAGCAGGTGATGGTCAACAGTGTCAAAGGCTGCAGTCAGGTCCAGCAGGACCAGAACAGAACAGTCCCCTGCATCACTGTGGGTCAGAAGGTCATTAGAGACTAGCTCCACAAAAACCTTACTGGAAACTTTCATAGATCTCATGAAGTAGGGGAGACACTACTGCTAATGGTGTAAGTAAGTAAACTTTATTTGTACAGCACCTTTCCCAGGCATAAGCCACAAGGTGCTTGACAACATTGTAAGAGTTTCAACAAAAAATGAGTAAAATAAAAACTGTGAATGAAAACAGCGAGTAAAACAATTAATTAAAAAATTAATAAAAATATATCATAGAAGGTCAAGACCACACAGAAAACATAACAGCCCTAAAATAACTAGATGAATGCCTGAACAAATAAATGAGTCTTAACTCACTCTTGAACTTGTCAACAGAATCAATAGAGCGCAGAGTGATGGGCTGGTTGTTCCAGAGCCTAGGAGATACAGCTTCAAACCAGCGGTCACCTCTAGTGCGATAGTAAATACGAGGAACTTCAAGCAGATTAAGATCCCCACTCCTCAGAGCCCACATAGGGGTGTAGGGTTGGATCAGTTCTCTAATGTAGGAGGGAGCTTGTCCATGCAGGGCTCTGAAAACCAGAACCAAAATCTTAAACTTAAACCTAAAAGACACAGGCAGCCAATAAAGTTCCTTCAGGATGGGGGATATGTGACACCTCCTATTCGTGTGTGTCAGGACTCTTGCAGCAGAATTCTGCACTAGTTGCAGACAATGGAGCTCCTTCTTGTTCGGACTAGAAAATAAACTATTACAATAGTCTAAACAGGATGACACAAAGGCATGAATGAGAAGCTCCAAATCATTTATTGACACCATACGTCAAGCTTCGAGATGTTCCTTAGTTGAAAAAAGCAGTTTCTCGTTAGCTGCCTACAGTGCTGCACTAAAGACATTTGACTGTCAAAGATGACTCCTAAATTTCTAAGGCTTAATTTCACAGATTGGCGCAAATCACCCGAGTACTGCTTAATCTCTGGGACAGAACCAACAGGGGCAGCAACCAGAGTTTCTGTTTTGTTAGCATTTGGCTGCAGGACATTTTCATTAAGCCATTTCTTTATCTCCACTAAACAATGGAGCAAAGAGTCTAACTTATTCAGCTCAGAAAGCTTAAAAGAGTAGTAAAGCTGAATGTCATCAGCAAATGGGTGTAATGAAACGTCACTAAACCTTTGAATGATCTTACCTAAAGGGGTCAAATACAACAAGAAAAGAACAGGACCCAAGATGGAGCCTTGGGGCACTCCACTCAACAATTCCACAGATTCTGACCTTATTTGGTTTACTGTAACATTAAAGCTACATTCTGATAAATAAGAGGAGAACCACTGAAGGACTGTCCCTGATAGTCCAATTTGGTCCCTCAGTCTCATCAGCAGAACCTGATGATCAACTGTATTGAAGGCTGAAGAAAGGTCCAAGAGAACCAGAACAGTGCGTTTTCCAGAATCAGCAGCCATCATAGCGTCACTGGACACTTTCAATAAAGCTGTTTCCGTAGAATGATGTTCACAGAAACCAGACTGAAATGGCTCAAGGATGTTACTTTGGCTGAGGAAGGTAGACATCTGTTCATAGACTACCTTCTCAAGAATCTTAGAAAGAATCTGAAGCTTGGAAATAGGTCTATAGTTGCCAAGGTCAGTTGGGTCGAAACCTACTTTCATCAGTAGTGGCTCCACAATGGCATGTTTAAGCAGGTTGGAAAACACACCAGTTGTTAGAGAGAGGTTGACCATTTTGGTAACACACGGGCCAATCACCTCAAACACTTTTCCGAAGAGCCAACAAGGAATGTCGTCGGATGAACAATATGAACGCCTCAACTTAGCTACTAGCACTGAAATGTCAGCAAGCGTCATAGGCTTGAAAGAGCACCACATACTAGAGGCGGGCTCAGAGACTAAAGGAGAACCCCCAGGTGAGGACAAAATATTATCTTTAATCATCTTAATTTTGTCTGTGAAAAATCTCAAAAAGGCGTTGCTATCTGCTTCACAGACAACACGGGTAACTGGAGGCGCAGGACATACAAGGGGATTTATTGTGTCAAATAACACTTTGGGATGTTTCTTAGATGAGGTTACCAGTTGACAAATATAATTAAACCTTGCATTTTCAACCATCTCGTTACATAATGACACAAGATCCCAGAGGTAAAGTCTATGGACCTCTAATTTTGACGATTTCCACAAGCGTTCCGTCTTTCGACGTAGCCTCTTTTGACTTAGGAAATCGTGTCCTTGGAAAATGAAGAAATCCTTTCTGTAGATAAGTTAGATTTAACAGGAGCTCCCTGATCCAGAATTTCAACACCGTGGCTGTTAAAGCAGTGCATGAAAACATCCACATCAAGAAAATCCAGAAATAAAAGAGGATCAAACATGCCAGAAAAACTATCTGCACTGTTATTAGTGAAGAGACGTCTCAGGGACCTTATCTCTAGAGGCTTGGGTTCAGGACTGAAGTTAAGATCAAACGAGACAAGACTGTGATCACTCAAACGGACATCATTTACAGACAAATTCAGTGTCCAGGCCAAGTGTAAAAACCAAATCTCAAATATGGCCTTTCTGGTGGGAAGGTTCAGAAACGAGCTGGTTGAGATGAAAGGCTTCAGTCAGTGATACAAGTTCCATTGCAGGACAAGATGAGTTGTCATCAACATGAAGGTTAAAATCCCCAAGGATTAAAACAGTTTCCAGTTTTATAAAAGAGGACAGCAATGCACCAAAATCCTTTAAAAAGTCCGCGGCAGGGCCAGGAGGACGGCAAATCACCACGCAGTAGAAAGGAGATGAAGAACCCACTTTAACCATCAGCGATTTAAAGGAAGACAATTCTTGGCACTGGATCACGTTGCATTTATAAACAATTTTTATGCACAAGGGCAATGCCACCACCATGGCAACAGGGGCGGGGCTTCCCGATGACAGCACAGCAAGTTGGACAGAGACTATTCGTCTTTCTGCCATGTCTCCAAAAGACACAAAATATCCTAATTTTCCCTTGAAAAGAGATCGTTCAATGAATGAGATTTATTTCCAATTGAACGAGCATTCAGCAAGCCGACGTGAGTTGTAGATGACGTCACGAGGGCAGTGTCCGTGTTGCACAATGGGACCTTGAGAATCCCTTTGCCCTGGGACTCCAGGTTAAAGACGTTTGCAACTCTTGCATCTCTGACTGTGTTAAATAAGGTCAGAAGATGGAAATGAAGATGAGGTTTCTTCTTCTTTACCTCTTCCAGTGACGATCCTCCTCGAATCCTCGCTCCCTCTGGGTCTCTGGATTCCTCTGATCCCGAAGAAAATAAACTGTTTTAAGAAAAGGTTGTTTCTGAGTCAGAGTGTGCTGTGTCTGCTTAAGAGTCACTCATACCGAATCATGACAGTTTTAACCATTTCATTTATCCTATTATTGTTGTAGTGTACCCAAAGCTCAAGTTTACATCAAAAATGACCAGAAATTAAGTTGCAGACACCACATCTGCCTGGCCTCCAAACAGGAAACTGCACAAGGCCTGGTCTCGGGATAAAGGAGACAGAATCCTGTCTGGCTACCTTATGGAGGGCAGGACAAAGTCATGCAGGAGAGGAGACCTCCTCACTCTGAATCAAGGTCATCTTTCTTGAATCATATAATCATCTCTTGTTAAATCCCAAAGTGTGTGAATAATGTGTGCACCAATCAGTGATGTGTTGGAATGAATATTATTCCTGCAATCATTCATTTCAGATCTTAAACTACATCGGATCAGTGTTTGTTGAGTTAACAAGTTAATCTGTAGTATACTCATACATCATAAGATTAAGATTAATATTAAGGTTTTAACATTCACTTCACATGATTGTGTAAAACATTTCCACTTCACACGGAGAATTAACCTCTGAGAATCTGAGTGAAGGCGTGACTTCTGAGGTACTTTGTTAACGCCTCTTAAACGCGTCAATTTCTGATTTGTCTACGTTTATAAACAAGGGTGATAAAAACGGGAATCACTTCCTGATCTAGTCGGTTCTCCCGCTGCCTCCGGGTCCGGCCAAACCTGTGAGCAAGCATTTGGAACCATCCTCTCTTTGACCTCAAGGCCAGAGTATCTCTGCAACACTTACGAGTGATTTCAGACCACAACTCTGTTAAGAGCCACCAAACAGCCTCAGACGCAAAACAGACGCTCCAGCTTCCTGCCGTCACCTGAAGATGAGCCAGACTAGACGGGTCGTACTCGGAGCTGGCTAAGAGCTCCGGTACCAGAGGTCCACGCCACCGGCAGTGTTCATCTCGACCACCTGACCCCCTGGATTGCTTGCCTGATTGATCTTCACACAAAGGTTCGTAGACCGGCACAAATTGCATCGGATGGTGTTTATTGAGCTTATCAAACCACACAGCCAATCATACTTTACAACCCAGACTCCACAATCGCTGTCAGATATTCAAAGAAAGGTTTTGCTAAAACCTCTAGCTCACATTCCATCGTTCCATTCATCATCCCTTATCTACACAACTATCGTGTCATCCACAATCGTAGTTTAGGAAAGTAGAATTCAAATCGTGTTGGTGAGTTGGGCTGTTTATAAATAAAGTTGGCTTGACTGCATTTCTGCTGACATTTATTAACCCAACCTCTGGCTGAAAACACCTCGTTTTGATGTTTTTCAGTCAAACCTACTCTTATACTTGACACCTATGAATATGTACATTTGCTCCTCTGATCCCTACACCACCTCTCTGTGTTGAAAGCAGTGCCGGTCACGTCGACATTTCCTCCATAAATAAACGTAAGGCGTACATTTTGGTAGTGGGTCAACTGTGGCTGTCGTTCAGTCATTGTGCTAGTGGCCCGTTGCTGTCGTTTGTCAGTTTCTGACACAAGCCCCTGCTGCCAGGGTGGAAGTAATGTCTGTAGCCATGGAGACCGTCTGTCAACGCTTGTACACAAATGCTGTGCTGTGAGCTCACTGTGGCCCACTGAAGAACTGTTTGGCAACTGATTGATCCATTTCACTGCCCTTCTGGTGGCCATGAGTGATGCCGCTGTCGAGAAAATAAAAAAGGCAATAGATCAAAAAGCAATCATTCAACGTGTCACTTTCTGTTATTTCAAGCTGGATTTGTTCAACACTCATAAAAAAGAGCATCTCCCGCTTACACTCACTGTGCATTACAAGGATTAATGCATTCAGTACTTCCCAACGAGAGATACAGAAAACCCCTTAAAAAATCTTGTTAAGCATTTAGTATTATTAATAATAATAATAATAATAATAATAATAATATCATTATTATTCTTGTAATTATTATTATTATTATTATTATATATTTATATTTGTTTATATTTTTTATTACATTGAAAGTTATAAAAGCTGCAGCTCTGCCTTGAACATACCTTCAGTTCGTACTCAGGCCAGAACACGTGAGCAGGCTACTATCGCCTTAAAAGGGTTCGCTCGGGGATCACAAACATGTCTAAATATGGTCGCTGACATCACAGAGTTGCTGATTACAGAGAGGCTTCAGAGTCGGTTACTGTAAGGGATAGATACCTGCTGCTTTATTAAAAAAGAAAGAAGAGAAAGATGCGCTCTGTGTTTGATCTCTTCCTCCCTTTGGTTCATAGTTGCTCCTGCGTGGCTGGAGAGCTGGTTGCATTAATAACTGGGGTGTGCTTCGTCTGATTCATCTTTAGAACGTGAACTCTTGAACGCTCTGGACTCATTTCCTCACAATTATAATACATGATTGTGTGTTTATGGGTTGTATATCATCAAAAGCTCAGATTTGTTAATAATCTACGTCCTACATGGCAGCAAATCATCCGAGCCAGAAAAGCGTACACCATTGATCTCAGAGAAGTCTTCAGCTGTGTTCAGGATTTTCCACGTTGCTCTGCTGAAACAATTGAATCCAGTGAATAATACGTTTTACGAGATGGTGAATATCTCAGTATCATTGTAGACATACAGTACAGAGGAGCCAAATGCACACCGTATTTATCCATTCTTTTCATGTGCATTCAATGGAATGTCCTGATTACCCCCATGCATTATTCATAGTCAGGGTTGACTGTGTGAAGAAACAGGGTATAATTTAAGAGGCGGGGAGCCGAGGCTTGGCCTGTCTCGAACTGCAGCCTAAAGAGCGCATCAAAATGAAACCACTCCTTGTGTAATCTGCCTGGCATTTTTCAGCCGGATTGCTGTAATGGAGATGTCAGTGGAGGAGGAGAGGAACTGTCGCACTGGGCGTCACAGGAGGGGGTCATGATGGAGATGGAGAGCCGTGTTAAGATTACCCATATCTGCAAATGAGACCCCGGTCATATTAGAAAAGGGAAATTATGTTTTGTTATCTGTGCCTTGTTTGTCATATCACACTAATGACTTCATCCAGGTCACACAAACGATGGTTTGTTGATCTCACTGAGTCATGCAGGATCCGTCATCATGAACGTCCAGTAGCTCAAGGACTGGATCACGACTGGGACACAGCAGAGGTGGTTTCCATGGGAAAGGATGGGACTGTCTCAACCACACCAGTGGTCGGCTTCCAATGAAGAGACACTTTCTGGGTAAAACATACGGAGATGTGGCGTTGACAGAAGTTCAAACATTTGCACGACAAAGCTCAGAAGATAATGATTAAGTGGTAAAAGGTTTCAAAAAAGCACGTCTGACTTCAACAATTACCTGAATGATTGTATTCATGCAGCAGCCTCATGCTGCTAGCTTCTTCAAATAACGGTTACTGAGTACGGCACTCGCCTCCATCAGCGCGCCCCAGGGCGGCTGTAGCTACAAAGTATCTCATCACCACCAGGGTGTGAACAGGTGAATGACTGATTGTGTTGTAAAGCGCCTTGGGGGGTTCCAGGACTCTAGAAGGTGCTTTATCAAATTCAGGCCATTTACCATTATAAATATGAATATGAGACACTCTGACTTCCAGCCAACTGCGATATGTGAGGGACGTTTTCACAAGCCAGCAACACTTATCGTTACAAAAATGTGCAGCAATGGCGTTCCTCTCTCCCAGCTGGTGACCGCAGTCCATCAGATCTGATGAAGCAGGTTTTTAATGTAAATATTTGATATAGCACCATCTATGTCTCCAGCTATGTGGTTACTCACCCAGCACCCTCCCCTGGTCATTCACACAAGACAGAAATGGGAGGGGCACCTAGCTCCAGTGGTAAGGAGTCAAACTGGGGAACCTGAAACTCGAAGAACTGAAGATGCCATTTTCCACATTACTGAACTGGTTCAAATTATCGTTCCAAAATGGCCCATAACCATATAATCCCCGAGCAGATAGTCTACAGTCGACAGTTTTACTCCCAGCTGTGCTGCAGAACTCCTAGAAACACTTACAAACCAACACACATCAAATGAGTCATGGAGCCTGTGGCCAGTGGAGTGTCCATTACCATGCTGCCACTGGGATAATCAGGCTTCCCCTCTTCCAAAACCTCATCAGGAATCAACACATGAATGGAAAATGCAACTGTCACAGACAAGTTGAGGGTTCTCTGACTGGAAGAAGATAAAGAAATGTTTAGTTTGTAGAACCATTAAAGCTGATTTAAAAACTGAAGTGAGGTACGATCCAGCCCTGTGGTCCGTGGCATTGCTTGTAAGGTTTAATTAAGTCCAGACACCCTTGATTGAGTTAAAGTCACGAGCCCCTGTTGACTTTGAAAAGGCTGACTGAAGCACATTTATGCTGTTTTTGTCGTTGAAAGATCAGGACCCCAGAGAAATAAAGGAGCGGGTGCAGTCCAGTGTGGTTAAGTTCCTCAGGCCTGGCTGGGTTGTCAGTACAAACGATGCTGGAGTGGTGAGACTGGCGTTCAGCGATGATGGAAAGAACAAAAGCTCAGGTGTATTTAAATAAATCAGTTTCTGATTTATTAAAAGTTCAACGATTTTCTAAGTGATACTGTAGACATTAAAATGTTTATGCCTGCTGCTGTGACATGTGACACGGTGATGAAGCCAATCCCGATGGTGCAAACCTATTTTCTAACATTGTTTACAAGCTTAAATGTCACCGCCAGCAGCAACGTCGCCCTTCTGGTGTATCTTGGTCAAATGGAGCAGAGTTTCTAAATGTGTTTTCCAGTTTTATCTAATATCTCTTCCAAGTTAACGTTATAATTCTAAACTGAAGGTGATTTTCATATGGAACAGGAGCCGTAATCTGCTGAGATCGCTCGGGTCCACCATTCTCTCTCCTAAACTGTCAGAAGAAATGTAAACAAAAATAAAGTTTGTGATATTTTTACCAGTTTACTATAATCCTGGTAATCCGTGGGAGTTTACAGCACACACAGCGTCTCCTTGGCTCTAGCCATGGCTAACTAGTAGCTTGTGACGTCCATCTCCACCACGCCAGCCGATAGCCACGATTAGCTGGTGGACAAGTCACCGTTGTTTACTTGATCTCCAGCGTGTCCCCGGCTCACCAACCCTCCTTCACCAGCTGTGGCTAACGAGCAGCCAGTGATCGCTTCATATCCATATAAGCTGGTAGCAGCAGCCAGTTTGTTTACATCGAGGTGCTGTGGTCCACGTGAAACGGGTGTTGTGGGAAATTATGTTCCCCTGAAATATTGTTTCCCTTAGGCAGTCAAGAGCAAATATTTCCAAATCCACAGAAGTTCTTGTCCGTTATGAGGACTAAACTAGCTCAAATAAAAGGTGTTAAACTGAGTGAGATTACATCTTTTTACACAACTTTCTAAATGATAAATAAGCTTGCTGCTAAAGAGTGAACAAGAATGTTTTTACTGCATCTTTTTATTGTTTTTAGGAGGAAATACAGATAAACATCACAAGCATAACATTATTACATTACATGACATCATTCTACCGTAAAAGTTTATCACAAATGTTGTGAAAACGGCCAGAAGTGCCATCTCCCGGCACGGGGGGCCAGAATATTTCAGGGGAACACAATTTCTCACAACACCTGACCTCCCGGCTGATGTCACCCCTCCTCTGTGTGTGAATGGTGACCGCTTTAACAGACCTAGCTTGCTTCTTTCAGAACTGGTAGGATGATAAACATTCATAATTATAAATGCTTTATAAAGAGGTCGAGTAGCTTGTTTTAAAGCTTTGTGTGGGTTAGGCTACACACGAGTGGACCACCGTAGCTGCAATACTTTCTCTGAACTGCACGGCGCTAAAGAGTCACATTTTTTCGTCATAATTTCTGTGGATTTCACACACGGGGCCTTGAGACGTTTTAAGATGAATATAATTTGCTCTTGAGTCTCACTAGCTGTTAGCTCATCAGTCCTGTGGAACGGAAAAGCAATTTTTCGGAACAGAGGCAGTTCTGGAATGACTGAGGAACTGAGGGTAAGATGTTGGTTTGGTTTTTATTCAGGACCAAACAAGGCAGCTAAAGTTGTTGCTGACACAACAAGCTCCTCTGGCTTTGGCGATGACAAACAGAAAGCCTTTAGTCGACCATTCTGAGACCCAAATAAAAGCAAAGCAGCCTCCAGGTCATCATCAGAACAGCTTTTATGGTCAGTCGTTTGATCAGTAAATAAAAGGCTACAGCGGTCAAAACCAAATAAAAATGTTTTGTCATATTATTTAGAGTTAAATCATCATGCTTTGATAGATGCGTCCAAATGACAGCCATCTTGGTAAATAACAAATACATGTTTATTTATTTGCCATCCACGCATGCACTTCCTCACATATGAAACACGTAAAACAATCTGACTTTTCCAGCAGCAGTGGGAAATGGAACCGTCTGAGATGACCCTCACAGGGACCCATTTAAAAGCCAGAAGCTTCTAATTATGACTCCTGGTGTGAAAAATGACATTTTCAAGCAGCTAGTAAAGGTCTGAGAGCTCTGAGCGCTGCACACTCAGAGATTAGAGTTTAAGCTCTGGCTGATTTAAATAATTCTCCCCATGTTCTCAGCTTTTACAACCGCCCTTGTGTGACAGAAACAACTTTTAAAAAGATATAAGCATATAAAGTTGTTGTGTTTGGCATGCTGATGTAGATTTTACAAATAAAAACAACCGATTTAAACTTATTTAGTAGCCAGAATAATTAATCCAAGCAATCATTTATGAGAATAATTGAACCTTTGATAAAAAGTGGAAGCCACGTTTTTCTTTGAATAAACACAAATTCATCAAAAACTTTATTTTAATTATTTGACTGAAAGTTCTTCTATATGTCATAATAAATATCATTTATAAAATCTTGTCTCATGCATGTTTATTTTTGACACCCCCAAAGCTTCCTGATGGGACCGGTTTCTCTCTGCATTATTAATCTGCTGTTTTTATTCAGTGATCAAAGCAGGACTTCATCATCTGGAAAAAAGGAGGGAAACTCGATGTTGTTGGCTCTCTGCTGCGGCTCTGAAATGAACGCTGAGAGTTTGGGTTCAGATCTAACATAACTTGTCCTGATGAGAGATGCTGCATCCTCATGTAGCTCCGCAACATCATTATGAAAAGTCTGAGGAGGCAGAAGTCCTCCATCTCGAGCCGTTAGCTCTGGCAGAGCAATCAGATCGCCCACGCCATCTACTGGTGGAAAGGTAGGGGAACCGTTAACCTTCTCTAATGACCACACAGGGGAGAGCACCAGGGGCGGAGGAAAACTAGCAGCCACTTCAGAGACTGGATGTGAGGCTTTGAACCCCGATGACATGTATAGTCCACCTCTGGCCCGTATCATTAGTTTGAGGCACATCCAGGCTCTGGGACACACAGAGGTTCTGTCCTGCTCCTTTGTTGACAGTGATGTGTAATTTTTCTACCTTCCACATTCATCTGACCTTCAGCTTCAGAAAGATGTTGTCTTAAAGACAGGTAGGGTTAGACATCTGTGGTGTCCGGCTGACCTATGAGCATGTGCTCCACCTGACATCCTCGGGGAGTTCTCCACCCTCGTTTGGAAACACCACGCAACACAAAGAAGCCCACATATAGAAACTGCTGAACCACCTGTTTCTTTTTTGTTGTTGTTTATTTTACTGTGTCCTGTCCGGCTGGGAAGCCATCAGAGCTGATGACCGAATGCTGAAGACAAGCCTGGCTGTTTTATTCTCACAGGTGGAGCGTTACAGCTTCTGCTACGAGACCACTCCTGATGCCAAAACTTTATTAGAAATAATTCCGGTTGTTTAAAATCCCAACGAACACGGAGGCAGAAGTCTGAGAGAAGGGGGTAGAAGGACGAGGTGGGGGAGGGGTTTCACACAAATAAACTAAACATGATGAACAAGAATCTGCTTCTAGACCCGCAGAAAGAGAAAGAGAGAGAGAAAGGGACACACAAACACACAACAAGACCAAAACACCACTGCTCCAACAACACGAGGATTTATAACAGTAACTGTTTTTGCTGAGAAACACACGGTAATAATTCACAGTGCATTTAGTGCCGACCACAGCCACCACACAGGTCATGTGTTGGAAACGCCCAGGTCCAGCCTTGTGTGGCAGTGTGAGCGTCCTGTCACAGTGTCCCGATTGATCATGCACCCTGGCTACTTGGTCAAGGGGATGTCCCTTTGGCTGACTGGTTAGCGCGTGTGACTCTCACCCGGGAGTCTGGGGATTGAATCCCGCCCATGCCCTCGTTTCTCCACCTTGCCACACCTGTGAGAGCACCATGCGAGCACCTGTGTGCGTAAACGCGCTTATATGTGGAAGGTTTCTCTATAGGAGCGTCCAATAGAGAGTGTGAGGCCCACAGACCTGCCCCCAAAGATGTGTGGAAGATGGAGGAGCTCCAAGTCCCAGAGGTCCATGGTGTCCCCAAAGCGCAGGAACCCCAGCAAGACAGCCGCCAGCTCTACACCCTCATTTGGAAGCACCACACAAGGCAAAGGAGCCCACATATAAAAACTGCTGAACCACTAGTTATAACCACTAGTTAGTAGTCAGAGCAAGAATTCTGAAAAATGGACTACATCAGGAAGAAAAACCATCAGTTTCAGAGGCACGGCTTCACTGGCAAGTTAGTGGCACCTTAAAAGAACACAGTGAAGATTTAGCAGCTTGTTGAGTAGCTTTCCTTCCAAAGACTGAATAAGTTGTGCACTCATGTAATTCTGGAAATGATTTAGATTTCCGATGAAAAGTATTCTGGTTCCTCAAACAAGATCTACTGAATAATCTGAGTGTGGAAAAGCAGCAGCCATTCAGAATCAGAAGGGTTTCATTTCCGTGTGTGTCAGAATCACAACATTAGGAGATGGCTGCCGTACCTGGTGCAAGAACAAATACATGATAAGTAAAATTAGAATTAAGAAACAAACACAATGAAATGATATGGATGTGGTGGCGGTGATGGACCGGTGAAAACTGCTGGTGATCGATTCAGCCCCGGTAGTGTAAACCACGGGAAATGCAGCAGGAGGGGGAGGAACCGCGGGAAAAAAATCACTGCTAGCAGGGGGGTGGCCCAACACAGCCTCAGTGACAATAATGATGATGGCTGGGTTAGTTTGGGAGAAGAGGAACAGTTTTCCAAGTGGATCAGGTATTCTGATGAGCCAGTTGGATACTGTGGAGACAGGGATCTGTCATTCAGAACTCATTGATTTTCTGTCAGTTTTTTTGGATGAGGAACTCTGGACCCTCATCACAACTGAAACTAACCGATATGCTCACCAGTATTTAGAGAGGGAGGAACTGAAATCTAGCTCCAGATATAATGACTGGTTCGATGTAGCTGTCCCAGAAATGAAAGCGTTCATTCAGTTCTGCACGGGGCTTGTGAAAAAGCCTGAGATTATATATATATATATATATATATATATATATATATATATATATATATATATATATATATAGATAATAAACAAAATAAACCAAAGAAGGGATGAGTGAAATGTGTTCATGACACTGAAGCACCAAAAACAGTGTTCTTGATTGATACGCAGTAAACATAACAAAATACCAATAAAGTAGTAAATATTATATATATATACATACATAGTTATATATGTCTACATAGGAATATGTATATATGTATCATAAACAATAACAACACTAAGAAAATAAGACAAAAACATTTTTAAAAATCCGCAAATGTGATGCAATCCAATATGGCTGCCACCTGATGACGTCACAATATGCCATATATGTGAATGAATTTGTTCCTATCACAAAATTTGGCTCATACTGAAGATTTTTCTAAATTACAATATTCCTCTATCTCTAACCAGATTTAAGCTACAAGCTCTTTCATTGGTGATATCAAAAATGGCGCCTAAAGGGTTAAAACAGGGAGTCATTCATTAGAGAAGCAGCTACTTTACAGAAGACGGCGTAGGTTCTGGTCAGAGCAGAAACACAACACCGGGTCATGTGACTGCTGGAGTGGGCGGGTCTACGACTGCCATCTGTGGGTCTGACTGCAGAGGGGAAGAAACTGCTGTTGTGGTGAGAGGTTCTGGTCCGAATGGGTCGGAACCTCCTGCCGTGATTCAGTTTTAGGAGCTTGATTTAGAACAGAAAATAATCAGATCATCCTGTAAACAAGTTTTGTTTAGATGTTTACGTTTCTTGTAAAATAATTCATGTTCTGTTATGTATCCAACAAGAAGCGAGGCAGCAAATCCCCTTTCCTCTCGCCTTAACCCCTCCTGACTATCTGAGCCCCAGATGCAGTTGTATGCTGCTAATTACACACGCTGTAGGTGACCATGTAGCCTGCACGAGTCTGTCAACAGGAGCCTGCAGGTACTCCTCCGGGGATTCTTTGCATAGACCACCTCTGAACATTCTGACATCTATGCTGAAGATGTGAAATGATGCCCATATTTAGCTCAGCTTCCATTCAGGCTGCACATGCACCAGTCACTAACAAACAAGAGATTTCAAATCGCAATTCACATGTAAATCACTATTTAGGTGCAAGTTTTCTGTGCAAGATGTGAAAAAACTGCCCTTTTTAACACCATTTAAGAAAGAACAAAGGAAAAACTAAAAATATGCTTAAAGCGTTTTGTCAGAATGCTGCACATTCACTCAACACTGCAGCATTTCCAGTTAGGGCATCCATGACTAATCCAAGATGAAATGAGCTGGAAGGAGTGTGAGGCCTTAGAAACTTAAAAAGAAGAGAGATGATACTGTTCATGCACACTGGTGTTCAAAAATATCCGCTCATGCTTACACGGAAATCCCTTCATGAGTCTCTGAGTACTGCAGATTAAATTCCTATCATTTGCTGCTTTTACAATAAATAACAAGTAAACATCAACAGGATTGTTCCTGCTACTGTAAAGTACAAAGATGAAAACTGAATAGAAAACAGTGTAAAATTAAACTGAAGAGGAAACTAGGTGACAGGAACAGGAGGCACACGGGCAGGTTGAACTGTTCATAATGAATAAGGGTCGGTCATTAGGCGACGCAGTAGAAGGGCGAGACGAGGATCTGACACAGACCAGCTAAAACAGAGGGTTGAGAAACTGCTGCCCATGATTATTCTGGCAAATTTGGACTTAAAGTTACTTTTATTCAACCAGCGAGTTACTTTAGACAGGAGCTGCCTCAGGTGTCTCCCAGCAGATAATAGCACGATGTACAAGAGGCATTCTTGTGTTTCTCAGCTTTTATTTACATTATTTTTTTATTTTATTTGTCCATTCTGACTGGAACATGGGAGAGTCAAGCTTGTAAGCTGTAGCTGTCTGTTGTTCCTTAATGAGCAGAAACTACTCTGAGTACCCCTCCTCTACCCATTCTTTTACCGAGCACATTGTACCTGTTTTTGAGAAGCAATTCCTCTCTTTGGAATTAAAAGATGAGCAAATGAACATGTTTTACTTTGCACCTATAGGACCTATAAACTGTCATGCATCCACCCAGCGCATAGTTTCAACACACTTGCATGAATGTGGTGAGTCAGTTCGTTGTGCAGCCAGCAGTGAAAATATTAAAATCAACAATCAAACATCATTTGTTCTAAAGAACATGAAAACAAAAAGGAGACTACTAATTTAACAGGACAACAGCATCAGGGATGAAAGTTCAGCATTACCTCACACATGTTTACACTTTCTCACACCTTTCTGAATATGTTTAACTACACAAAATCAGGAGAACAGTACCCTCGTGCTGCTTCAAGAGCCCTTAGTAGTAATGTAAAGTACTCGACTAGAAGAGTTGTATCAGACTGGGTAAATAACAGGAAATGAATTAGCTCATCGTGCTTGGACATTCATGTGGTGTCCCGCAGGGGTCAGTACTGGCTCCAAATACATTGAATCTGTGTAATAATTACTCTCGTATGGTGTAATGACACACAGACAGAGAGACAGACAGAGATCTGGGGTTATTTACTCATCTAGGCATGGTCAATTTAAAAATATAAACAATTTTAGAAATAGTTTAGATGTCTCCTCCTTGAACCGTCACCTTATCGTGGTGGAGGAGTTTGAGTGCCCTAATGATCCTAGGAGCTATGTTGTCTGGGGCACTTAGTGCCCCTGGTAGGGTCTCCCATGACAAATTGGTCTTAGGTGAAGGGTGAGACAAAGAACGGTTCGAAGGATCTTTCATGGCAGTTAAAAACGAAGAGTCGGAGTACCCGGCCCGGAGGGTTACCGGGGTCCCACCCTGGAGCCAGGCCTGGGGTTGGAGCCCGTGAGCGAGCGCCTGGTGGCCGGGCTTTCGTCCATGGGGCCCGGCCAGGCCCAGCCCGAACCGGATACATGGGCTTGTCCAACTGTGGACCCACCACCCGCAGGAGGAACATGAAGGGTCCGGTGCAATGCGAATCGGGTGGCAGACCAAGGCGGGAGCCTTGGCGGTCCAATCCCCGGACAAGAAAACTAGTTTTTGGGACATGGAACGTCACCTCGCTGGCGGGGAAGGAGCCGGAGCTTGTGGCAGAGGTTGAGCGGTACCGGGCAGATATAGTCGGACTCACCTCGACACATTGCATTGGCTCTGGAACCCGAGACCTGGAGAGGGGTTGGACACTCTACTTTGCTGGAGTTGCTCCGGGTGAGAGGCGGAGGGCTGGGGTTGGCTTTTTGTTAGCCCCGAGACTCTCTGCCTGTGTGTTGGGGTTTACCCCGGGGGACAAGAGGGTAGCTTCCTTGCGCCTTCGGGTCGGGGAACGGGTCCTGACTGTTGTTTGTGCTTATGGGCCAAATATCAGTTCAGAGTACCCACCCTTTTTGGAGTCCCTGGGACGAGTGCTAGATAGTGCTCCATCAGGGGACTCCATTGTCCTGCTGGGGGACTTCAATGCTCACGTGGGCAATGACAGCTTGACCTGGAGGGGTGTGATTGGGAGGAACGGCCCACCTAATCTGAACTCGAGCGGTGTTTTGTTATTGGACTTCTGTGCAAGCCGCAGTTTGGCCATAACGAACACCATGTTCGAACATAAGGATGCCCACCGGTACACTTGGTACCAGGGCAGCCTAGGTCACAGGTCGATGATAGATTTTGTAGTCGTATCATCTGACCTGCGGCCGTATGTTTTGGACACCCGAGTGAAGAGAGGGGCGGAGCTGTCAACTGATCACCACCTGGTGGTGAGTTGGACCAGATGGCAAGGGAACATGCCGCGTAGACCTGGCAGACCCAAATGCATAGTGAGGGTCTGCTGGGAACGCCTGGCAGAAGAACCTGTCAAGACGGTCTTCAACTCCCACCTCCGGCAGAGCTTTGACCACGTCCCGAGAGCAGTGGGGGACATTGAGTCCGAGTGGGCCTTGTTCCACTCTGCGATTGTCGAGGCGGCTGTTGCTAGCTGTGGTCGTAAGGTGGCCGGTGCCAGTCGTGGTGGCAACCCCCGTACCCGCTGGTGGACACCAGAGGTTCGGGGAGCCGTCAGGCTGAAGAAGGAGGCCTACAGGGCGTGGCTGGTCTGTGGGTCTCCGGAGGCAGCAGACAGGTACCGGATAGCCAAGCGGGGTGCAGCAGTGGCAGTTGCCGAGGCAAAATCTCGGGCGTGGGAGGAGTTTGGTGAGGACATGGAGAAAGACTATCGATCGGCTCCAAAGAGGTTCTGGCAAACTGTCCGGCGCCTCAGGAGAGGAAGGCAGCAACTCGCTCACACTGTTTACAGTGGGGATGGGGAGCTGCTGACGTCAACTGGGGCTATAGTCGGACGGTGGAAGGAATACTTTGAGGAGCTCCTCAATCCCACCAATGCGCATTCCGAGGAGGAACCAGAGCTGGGAGGCCTGGGGATGGACTGTCCGATCTCGGGGGCGGAAGTTGCTGAGGTAGTCAAACAACTACACAGCGGCGGAGCCCCGGGGGCGGATGAGGTTCGTCCTGGGTATCTTAAGGCTATGGATGTTGTAGGGCTGTCATGGTTGACACGTCTCTACAACATTGCGTGGTCATCGGGGGCAGTTCCTAGGGAGTGGCAGACCGGGGTGGTGGTCCCCATCTTTAAGAAGGGTGACCTGAGGGTGTGTTCCAACTATAGGGGGATCACACTCCTCAGCCTCCCTGGAAAGGTCTACTCCAAGGTACTGGAGAGGAGGGTCCGATCGATAGTTGAATCTCAGATAGAGGAGGAGCAATGTGGTTTTCGTCCTGGCCGTGGAACTGTGGACCAGCTCTATACCCTTGCAAGGGTGATGGAGGGGGCATGGGAGTTTGCCCAACCAATCCACATGTGCTTTGTGGATTTGGAGAAGGCTTATGACCGTGTCCCCAGGGGCACCCTGTGGGGGACGCTCCAGGAGTATGGGGTGGGTGGCTTTCTGTTAAGGGCCATTCAGTCCCTTTACCAGAGGAGCGTGAGTTTGGTCCGCATAGCCGGTAGTAAGTCGGACCTGTTCCCAGTGAGGGTTGGACTCCGCCAGGGCTGCCCTTTGTCACCGGTTCTGTTCATCACTTTTATGGACAGAATTTCTAGACGCAGCCGTGGTGTGGAGTGTGTCGAGTTTGGTGGCAGGAGAATCTCGTCTCTGCTTTTTGCGGATGATGTGGTCCTCCTAGCTTCATCCAGCGCTGACCTTCAGCTCTTGCTGGGTAGGTTCGCGGCCGAATGTGAAGCGGCTGGGATGAGGATCAGCACCTCCAAATCTGAGACCATGGTTCTCGACCGGAAAAGGGTGGCTTGCCACCTCCGGGTCGGGGGACAGGTCCTACCTCAAGTGGAGGAGTTTAAGTATCTCGGGGTCTTGTTCACGAGTGAGGGTAGGAGGGATCGGGAGATCGACAGGCAGATTGGTTCGGCGTCTGCAGTGATGCGGACGCTGAGCCGATCTGTCGTGGGGAAGAGGGAGCTGAGCCAGAAAGCCAGGCTCTCGATTTACCGGTCGATCTACGTCCCAATCCTCACCTATGGTCATGAGCTTTGGGTAATGACCGAAAGAACGAGATCGCGGATACAAGCGGCCGAAATGAGTTTCCTCCGTAGGGTGGCCGGGCTCAGCCTTAGAGATAGGGTGAGGAGCTCGGACATTCGGGAGGGACTCGGAGTAGAACCGCTGCTCCTCCGGATCGAAAGGAGCCAGTTGAGGTGGTTTGGGCATCTGGTCAGGATGCCTCCTGGACGCCTCCCCGGGGAGGTGTTTCGGGCATGTCCTGCCGGCAGAAGGCCCCCGGGTCGACCCAGGTCACGTTGGAGAGGTTACATCTCCAATCTGGTCCGGGAACGCCTTGGGGTCCTGCCGGAGGAGCTGGTGGACAAGGCCGGGGAGAGGACGGCCTGGAGCTCCCTAGTTGGGATGCTGCCCCCGCGACCCGGACCCGGATAAGCGGAGGAAGACGACGACGACGATGACGTTTAGATGTCAGTGTTGTCTTTTTGTCCCTCCACGCATCCATCTATTTTAATACTGCACCAGTAGGTGTCATGGTTCCTCAGAGCCGTCCAAAACCAGTTTTTTTCAAACTGATTCATAACCATGAACTGATTTTGCGTCTATCCTTTTTAAAGAAGGCCTCTGCCGCTCATCACCCTCACAAATGTGTCTAACTGAGTCAGTTTTACATATATTAGGCTGCAATATCATGCAATAGTTGCAGAGAGTTGTGCTGAAAGTGCCAACAGGCCATGCAAGAGCCGGTGATATTGCATGAGATTGTGTGTAATGTTATTTCCAAGCTTTATCTACAATGGCTTTACCTCCATCTCCACTGCACATGAGCTGATGCAAAGTTAAAATTGGAAAATAAGCAACTCTGGACTTTAGCCTTGTTGTGTGTTTCTCTGCCTCATTCTTCACATCTTGTTGCCTCTATTTTGTCCTCCTTCCTAAATATAGTACACGTTCTTTACTTACAACTTTTTAAATCATTTTTTTCTGATTTGAAACAACTTTTGAAGTATTCTCTTGCTCCAAAAGTGGTAAAGATTTTTAGTCTTTCTGGGTTCTATGAAACCAGAAAGAAACGTAATATTTTAACCTAACCTTTTCTTTCATTTGACCTCTTTGAGATCTAAGTATTCATTTCGTTATGCATCAGAAAAATTAAAAAAGTGAAGAGGATTCAGGCACCCTGACAGCCTGACTGGGCTAATCAGTTACTATTGGAACATCATGTAATTGGTTACTTTTTATTAAATGATCAAAAATATGTGATATTCCATATCAATAAAATGATAGTTTATAAAAATCGATTTAATACTATACTTCTAAACTCTCCTCCTTGAACCGTCACCTTGTCGTGGTGGAGGAGTCTGAGTGCCCTAATGGTCCTAGGAGCTATGTTGTCTGGGGCACTTTGTGCCCCTGGTAGGGGCTACCATGACAAATGGGTCTTGGGTGAAGGGTGAGACAAAGAACGGTTCAGAGGATCTTTCATGGAAGTAAAAACAACGAGTCGGAGTACCCTGCCCGGAGGGTTATCGGGGTCCCACCCTGGAGCCAGGCCTGGGTTTGGGGCCCGTGAGCGAGCACTAAACATGAAAGGTCCGGTGCAGTGTGGATCGGGTGGCAGACCAAGGCGGGAGTCTTGGCGATCCGATCCCCGGACAAGAAAACTGGTTTTTGGGACATGGAACGTCACCTCGCTGGCGGGGAAGGAGCAGGAGCTTGTGGCAGAGGTTGAGCGGTACCGGCTAGATATAGTTGGACTCACTTCGCCACATAGCATTGGCTCTGGAACCCAAGTCCTTGAGAGGGGTTGGACACTCTCCTTTGATGGAGTTGCTCCGGGTGAGAGGCGGAGGGCTGGGGTTGGCTTTTTGTTAGCCCCAAGACTCTCTGCCTGTGTGTTGGGGTTTACCCCGGGGGACAAGAGGGTAGCTTCCCTGCGCCTTCGGGTCGGGGAACGGGTCCTGACTGTTGTTTGTGCTTATGGGCCAAATATCTGTTCAGAGTACCCACCTTTTTTGGAGTCCCTGGGACGAGTGCTAGATAGTGCTCCATCAGGGGACTCCATTGTCCTGCTGGGGGACTTCAATGCTCACATGGGCAATGACAGCTTGACCTGGAGGGGTGTGATTGGGAGGAATGGCCCGCCTCATCTGAACTTGAGTGGTGTTTCGCTATTGGACTTCTGTGCAAGCAGCAGTTTGGCTATAACGAACACCATGTTCGAACATAAGGATGCCCACCGGTACACTTGGTACCGGGGCAGCCTAGGTTGCAGGTCGATGATAGTCTTTGTCTTTTGGGGCAGCAGTAGCTCAACAGGTTGAGCGGGTTGTCCAGTAATCGGAAGGTTGCAGGTTCGATCCCGGCTCCGGACAGAGAATTCTGCTGTTGTGTCCTTGGGCAAGACACTTAACCCACCTTGCCTGCTGGTGGTGGTCGGAGGGACCGGTGGCGCCTGTGCTCGGCAGCCTCGCCTCTGTCAGTGTGCCCCAGGGCAGCTGTGGCTACATCGTAGCTCATCCCCACCAGAGTATAAATGAGTGTGTGAATGGATGAATGATACACTGTAGTGTAAAGCGCTTTGGAGTCCTTACTCTGAGAGGCGCTGTACAAGTGCGGGTCATTTATCATTTATCATTTTGTAGTCGTATCATCTGACCTGCGGCCGCATGTTTTGGACACCCGAGTGAAGAGAGGAGTGGAGCTGTCAACTGATCACCACCTGGTGGTGAGTTGGATAAGATGGCAGGGGAAGATGCTGCGTGGACCTGGCAGACCCAAACGCATAGTGAGGGTCTGCTGGGAACGCCTGGCAGAAGAACCTGTTAAGAAGGTCTTCAACTCCCACCTCCGGCAGAGCTATGACCGCGTCCCGAGAGCAGTGGGGGACATTGACTCCGAGTGGGCCTTGTTCCACTCTGCGATTGTTGAGGCGGCTGTTGCTAGCTGTGGTCGCAAGGTGGCCGGTGCCAGTCGTGGTGGCAACCCCCGTACCCGCTGGTGGACACCAGAGGTTCGGGGAGCCGTCAGGCTGAAGAAGGAGGCCTACAGGGCGTGGCTGGTCTGTGGGTCTCCGGAGGCAGCAGACAGGTATCGGACAGCCATGCTGGGTGCAGCAGTGGCAGTTGCCGAGGCAAAATATCGGGCATGGGAGGAGTTTGGTGAGGCCATGGAGAAAGACTATCGATTGGCTCCAAAGAGGTTCTGGCAAACTATCCGGCGCCTCAGGAGAGGAAGGCAGCAACTCGCTCACACTGTTTACAGTGGGGATGGGGAGCTGCTGATGTCAATTGGGGCTATAGTCGGACAGTTGAAGAAATACTTTGAGAAGCTCCTCAATCCCACCTACGGGTCGGGGGAGAGGTCCTACCTCAAGTGGAGGAGTTTAAGTATCTCGGGGTCTTGTTCACGAGTCAGGGTAGGAGGGATCGGGAGATCGACAGGTGGATTGGTTCAGCATCTGCAGTGATGCGGACGCTGAGCCGATCTGTCGTGGTGAAGAGGGAGCTGAGCCAGAAAGCCAGGCTCTCGATTTACCGGTCGATCTACGTCCCAATCCTCACCTATGGTCATGAGCTTTGGGTAATGACCGAAAGAACGAGATCACGGATGCAAGCGGCTGACATGAGTTTCCTCCGTAGGGTGGCCGGGCTCAGCCTTAGAGATAGGGTGAGGAGTTTGGACATTTGGGAGGGACTCAGAGTAGAACGGCTGCTCCTCCGGATTGAAAGGAGCCAATTGAGGTGGTTTGGGCATCTGGTCAGGATGCCTCCTGGACGCCTCCCTGGGGAGGTGTTTCGGGCATGTCCTGCTGGCAGGAGGCCCCCGGGTCGACCCAGGACACGTTGGAGAGGTTACATCTCCAATCTGGTCCGGCAACGCCTTGGGGTCCTGCCGGAGGAGCTGGTGGAGGTGGCCGGGGAGAGGACGGTCTGGAGCTCCCTAGTTGGGATGCTGCCACCCCGACCAGGATAAGCAGAGGAAGACGACGACGATGACAACTTCTAAACTAATGATGAATGATGGTTGAAACTAGACAACTGAGACAATGAACGAAATGATGGATATGAGCTTAGATGTTAAGCAGCAAAACCTGATAAAGTGTCTTAGAAAACGGTGATGTCTGGGTTGTAAAGTCAGTCTGACTGCATGGTTGAAAAAACTATCACTTATTGAACCGTCCCACGACTTTTGTGGTGAATCTATGAACCCTTGTGGTGAAGGCTCTCGGTGACCCAGGAATCTGAGTGTCAGCATTGCAGGGTGACAAGGCAAAGACCGGGTAAGTGTCTGTGAGACTCACATGCAGAGGATGGCAGCGGAGTAGGTGGTAGAGAGGATGGGATGGCGTTCTGTGAGCACGACTGGAGCTAGGAATGGATGGAGAGGGGAAGGCTGAGCCTGAGTTGAAACGTGAGCGGGTTTGTAACACGAACAGTTGGTCGGAGATTTGCATATACGTGAATACACGGATCAGGAGCTCTATTGTGGAGAGACGATGACTGAGCATCAGGGTGGTGAGAGGAAGCAGCACTTAACTGGTCTTGCTGTGGCTGTTGTCCATTGGTGAGGCGGGGAGGAGATCATGCGCCGCTGTATCGGGTTGGGCATGATGAGGACCTGACATGGAGAAGTCATCGAAGAGGGGTGTCAGCATTGTCGATGGAGGATTACCTATGGAAGGGAATGTGATATTGTATCAAATGCCACACTCAGACCAAGGAGGACGAGAATGGATAGTAGACCAGCATCAGCAGCAATGAGAAGATCATTTGTTATTTTGAAGAGGGCCGTTTCTGTGCAAGACCTCCTCCGCGAGAGCTGTGAGGTTTGCAGAGGTAAAACAAACCCTGGAGGAGTTGCATTGTTGACTTGGGGGAAATCTGGTTACTGTGGTGGACGTATCTCTAACGGATGTCCGGATCAAGGTGCTGAGAAGCTCAGCAGCTATGCACTGGAGGAGACCAGCAGCAGATTGGTGGAAGATGAATGACAGAGCCCAGATGAGTTCAGGGCAGACGTGGATAACATTGGTCTGCAAACAGGTTAGGGTTGGTATTCTCCCACAGTAGAACAATGCAGGTACAGCATTAATGAGCAAGGGTCCACAAATAGAGCTCCGGGCGTCACGTGGCCAGGTTTGTTTACGACACCATATTGGCTGGAACGCGAACGGGGAAAATAGATGAACGATGGCGACTACAATGGATGGTTGCAGGCAACTTTTGGAAAGTGATGAAGAGCGATACACCACTAAACTTGAGAGACTACAGATTAGTGATCGCTATTTAGCTCCGGGTGTACTTTTTAAACCAATAGATCAGGTGGCACGTGTCGCGGGACTCCCAAAGTTACAGTATCCCAACATTTTTCAAGGCACCCATTACAGTATCCCGAAGTTTAGATCATGGCAGCATAACCAAGAAAGGGAAGATGAGGTAACAGCAACATAAAAACAATGCAAATGGGACAGACCAAGTGACATTGCTATGAAGAGGGTGGAATATCTGCAGGGGAAGGATATTGTGTTTAACCACACACAAAAATCCAAAAAGCAGACCAAGGCGAATTGAGTCCAGATGAGCTGCAGAAAAGAGCAGAAGCTTTGTTTGAACAGTTGTCAGTGAGTAAAGAACAGGTAATGTATCAGCTGTCCTCTCTGTCATCATAAGGTTAGTCATATTTGATATATGTAGTAATTATTATTGCATTTTCAGAGTGAAGTGGTGGAGAAGCAGACGGGACATCAGCAAAAGTCAAAAATATGGTTTGAACAGAAGAGCTGGCAGAATTAATATATCCACATTAAGAGCAGCAAGTAAAACCGACATCAGGAAGCCTTCAGGATCTCTGATCAAAAAAATATGTTATCCACAGTCTTCCAGTTTTTCGAGTGAAGCAACAAGGTAGTTTCTGTCTTACACAAGGTTGTGCTTTGCGTAGGCATTTTTATTTTTTGGAATTAATGTTTATCTGATATTTACCATCTCTTTTTTTCCTATCTGCAGATGGGGCTGTAAACATGAAGCTGCAGCACGACAACACTATGAAAACCAACATTGTCTCACACATTCTGACGTTCTGGTCCAAAAGGCTGGGTTCACAATCTCAACCACTCATCCATTTATTGGACCATCACCAGACGGCTTGGTGTCTTGCGGCTGCTGTGGTACTGGTGTCATAGAAATCAAGTGTCCCTTTTGTGACAAAGATTTAACTGTTGCTGATGCGGTAAAAAAATACAAGTTTCTGTCTTGAAAAAGATCAAAGTGGAAACATGAGACTGAAACATGACCATAGTCACTTTTATCAAGTTCAGATGCAAATGTTTGTGACTGGCAAATCATATTGTGACTTCATCGTTCGGACTGATAAGGGTTCTACGTCACCTTTTGTTGAACAGGTCTTTCCAGATGACAGTTTTAAAAAAAAAGAACTACTGATTGCTAAAGAATTCCATAAAACATCTGTCCTTACTGAGTTAGTAGCCAAGGGTTTTCCTGCAGCTAAACTCCAGTGTGCTAGTGGTCCACAGTGGTGCTTTTGTCGAGAGTCAGAGTCTCATTTGGCATGTGGGTTTGTGCTTCTGGATTTTGCTCTGTGAAGAGGTTTCATCAAACCTGTCTGGGAATCAAAGGGGTACTTAAACAGTGGATTTGTCCCACCTGTAGAAAAATCTAATCATGGAAGAACAGCTAGTCCAACAGTGTTTATTTGATGGTCAACTTCAATGTTCCTGAATCTGTACAATTATCACATTTCTTTAGCAGTTTATTTTTCAGTCTTCTGTATTGAAAAATTAATGTAGTGTTTTCAATGATCTTAAATGCAAATCAAATCGCAATCACACTACTTGTGGCCTACTGGGTGGGTACAACTGATTCACATACATTTGTGAGAGCACAACACACCTTCACAAATTTATCTAGATGCATCACATCATTTTCTTTGTCAACGTCAGTAAATGTGATGAGTATGGTGCTTTGCAATAAAGTGTATTTCTGACAAACAACTCCTATGACCCTTTCAATGTGTATCCTGAGTGATGCTAAGCATCGAGTGCTTTCGAGATCAACAGCATCTAACTGTTTTGTACCACGGGTAAAAGCTGGAATCTTTCTGTCAGCTTGGAGATATTGTACAGACTGTCTCACGTTAAAGCCCCTGTCTGCCAAAGCTAGATCTCCTGGAAGTAAGTGTGATGAAAAGTTACTATTTTCTGTGATGAACTTATCACTTGTGCGGCCTCCCCACCCATCAGAAATAAAACAAATAGATCCCTGTGGGCTAATGGTAATCAGATAAATCATAGTGTGATGTGATGTGTATGTAGAATAACACTGGGCACTGGCTAAAAGATTACTTCGCTTTTCAAGGAATATTTCAAAGCAGTCAATAATACAGTTTTCTCAAAGTGCTTGTTACGAAATGCATGTGGTAGAGTTTGTCTTAAAACATCTCTTCAAGGCCAGACGATAAGACTTGGAACTAATCTACAACACATCACTAATACAGTGCTTGAAAAGTGTTGAACCTGTGGTGGAAATCAACTCCAAAACAAAAAGCCAAAAAATCAAAGCTTAAATTCATCCGTATACTGACAGTATTGTTACAGTATAGTGACAGTATTGTTACAGCATAGTGACAGTATTGTTACAGCATACTGACAGTATTGTTATAGTATAGTGACAGTATTGTTACAGCATAATAACAGTATTTATACAGTATAGTGACAGTATTGTTACAGTATAGTGACAGTATTGTTACAGCATAGTGACAGTATTGTTACAGCATACTGACAGTATTGTTACAGCATAGTGACAGTATTGTTACAGCATAGTGACAGTATTGTTACAGCAGTATAGTGACAGTATTGTTACAGCATAGTGACAGTATTGTTACAGCATAGTAACAGTATTGTTACATCATACTGACAGTATTGTTACAGTATAGTGACAGTATTGTTACAGTATAGTGACAGTATTGTTACAGTATAATGACAGTATTGTTGCAGCATAGTAGCAGTATTGTTACAGCATACTGACAGTATTGTTACAGTATAGTGACAGTATTGTTACAGCATAGTAACAGTATTGTTACAGCATAGTGACAGTATTGTTACAGTATAGCAACAGTATTGTTATGTATGCATTGAGCATACTGACAGTATTGTTACAGTATACTGGCAGCATTGTTACAGTATAGTGACATCATTGCTACAGTATTGTTAGAGTATTTTGACAGTATAGTGACATCATTGCTACAGTATTGTTACAGTATTGTGACAGTATTGATACAGCATAGTGACAGTATTGTTCTGTATGTATTGAGCATACTGACAGTATTGTTGCATTATAGTGACAGTATTGTTACAGTATAGTGACAGTATCGTTACAGCATAGTAACAGTATTTATACAGTATAGTGACAGTATTGTTACAGTATAGTGACAGTATTAATACAGCATAGTGACAGTATTGTTACAGCATAGTGACAGTATTGTTACAGTATACTGACAGTATTGTTACAGCATAGTAACAGTATTGTTACAGCATAGTGACAGTATTGTTACAGTATAGCAACAGTATTGTTATGTATGCATTGAGCATACTGACAGCATTGTTACAGTATAGTGACATCATTGTTACAGTATTGTTACAGTATTGTGACAGTATAGTGACATCTTTGTTACAGTATTGTGACAGTATTGATACAGCATAGTGACATTATTTTTATGTATGTATTGAGCTTACTGACAGTATTGTTGCATTATAGTGACAGTATTGTTACAGTATAATGACAGTGTTGTTACAGCATACTGACAGTATTGTTACAGTATAGTGACAGTATTGTTACAGCATAGTAACAGTATTGTTACAGCATAGTGACAGTATTGTTACAGTATAGCAACAGTATTGTTATGTATGCATTGATCATACTGACAGCATTGTTACAGTATAGTGACATCATTGTTACAGTATTGTTACAGTATTGTGACAGTATTGATACAGCATAGTGACAGTATTGTTATGTATGTATTGAGCATACTGACAGTATTGTTGCATTATAGTGACAGTATTGTTACAGTATAATGACAGTGTTGTTATGTATGTATTGAGCTGCATAGTTCACTGTGTATTATCATTGCATACAATATGCCCATACCCATGGATACACATCATGTCTAGAAAACGTGTGTACCTAGTTCTATGCCTATGCTGCATTGAGACCCTCAAAAGGGCAACAACTCATTAAAGTCTTTAACAGTTTTAATGGCACAAGAAATGTTGCTCATGTTGGTCCAGCGGACACAACGAGAGGGCATTTTCAGCTCCTCAATAGTAGCATCTCCTGTGCCTGCCTGCCTGCTTCAAGATCTCCACCAGAGTTCCTGTCCCCAAGAAGCCAAGGATCTCTGAACCCAGTGACTACAGGCCTGTGTCTCTAACATCTGTGGTCATGAAGTCATTTGAGCACCTGGAGCTCCCCCACGTCAAGACCCTCACAGTCCCCCTCCTGGACACCCTGCAGTTGGCCTACAGAGCCGGAGAAGTTAAACCGAACCCGGCTAGCTGGATTTCACTACCATTGGACCATTTGACACAGAAGACCCGCGACCCGATTTGGACATCGAGGAGGATTCTGTTCATCTTCAGAACAAAATCAGTATAGTTTTTTTTATTTTTGTTGAAAAATTGTATTTCTGTGCTCGTAGTGCTCCACCGGGAGCTCTAAGCTGACAAGTTCGAAGCTGGTCTTAGCTCCATCATCAGTCCCAAAATAATTCAATACCAAAATAATTCAATAATCTTCAGATAAATAAAAGAATGTGCAGCCAGTTGTACTGCTGTGTGTATACGTTAATGAGTCTGGAAAATATTTAACCGATAGGTTCCCAGAATAAATCTTCCTGATGCTGGAGGAACTCATTAGTTTGACTCGTTGTTTGCATTAATCCAGGATGGCACGGACATTCTATTATGGGATCATCTTTTAGATTATAACTGTGTGTGTGTGTGTGTGTGTGTGTGTGTGTGTGTGTGTGTGTGTGTGTGTGTGTGTGTGTGTGTGTGTGTGTGTGTGTGTGTGCGTGTGTGTATGTGTGTGTGTGTGTGTGTGTGTGTGTGTGTGTGTGTGTGTGTGTGTGTGTGTGTGTGTGAGCATGCGTGTGTGTGTGTGTGTTAGTGTGTGTGTGTGTGTTAGTGTGTGTGTGTGTGTGTGTGTGTGTGTGTGTGTGTGTGTGTGTGTGTGTGTGTGTGTGTTAGTGTGTGTGTGTGTTAGTGTGTGTGTGTGTGTGTGTGTGTGTGTGTGTGTGTGTGTGTGTGTGTGTGTGATTGTGTGTGTGTGTGTGTGTGTGTGTGTGTGTGTGTGTGTGTGTGTGTGTGTGTGTGTGTGTGTGAGTGTGTGTGTGTGTGTGTGTGTGTGTGTGTGTGTGTGTGTGTGTGTGTGTGTGTGTGTGTGTGTGTTTAGCCTGGACTATTTCAATAGTTTTTTCTGCTGAGATCTAAGTAAATTCTAATTGAAATTTGATTGATAATTTCTGAAGATGCACCACTCTCACTCCAGCTTCTCGGATGTTTGCTGGAAGTATTTTAATACCTAAATATTTCCCGTTCATCTACAGGGAACTCTTACAGTTGGGACTCCACAGGTCGCCGTTTCAAACCTCAAGTTCAGTTAAAACCAGCTTCTAAGGCTGGAATCTGAGTCTGCAGTTCCAAATTCAACACCTAATGGAAATGATCAGAGTGCTTCACATTTTTGGCACAGTCGTATAATTTTTACTCGTGTGTGTGTGTGAGTCTGTGTGTGTGCGTGTGATTGCATATGTTTGTTAATGTTTTTAACCTGTTATGGGAATCTGGGGTCATTTTGTAAAGCACTTTGAATAACACTTTGTTTGAAAAGCGCTTTAGAAATAAAATTTGATTGATTGATTGATTGATTAACAGTGTGCTCACTGCTGTTGAGACCGTTAGGAGTCTAGAAAATGTAATCAGTGCACTGAAGGCCCCGGATCAACGTGAATAATGATATCTGGTCATGGAGGCTAGTTCTCCTTTTAGAAACAACCTCTCTGACGAGATAAGAGGAAAGAAAATAGTTGTTTGGCTATTTGCTTATCAGAAGGAACTGCATAATGCAGTCTGACTCAGTGGCGTATCAGATCAATCGCTCTGTGGGGGTGGGGACAATACACTGATTAAAAATAAAACTTTGCTCCAAATTGAAAACAAAGAACTTGTTCAGGTCACACTTGCGCTTCCAGAGGGTGCCAGACTTCCCCTTCCTGGGTGTCGCCATCAGTGAGGACCTGACCTGGGACAAACACTGCAGGTAGTGAAGAAGAGACGTTACTTCCTGGGGGTCATCAGAAGAAACAACACCCTGGAGAAACTGCTGGTGTCTTCCTGCCGTTGCACAGTAGAGAGCATCTTGGCGTACCGTCTCAGTGCATGGTGCTCCGGTTGCACGGTGGCACAGAGGAAAGAGCTCCACAGGGAGGTTAAGGTCGCTCAGAGGGTAGTCGGCTGTCCTCTCTCCTCACTTGGAGAACTTTACAACTCCTATTGTCTTAGAAATGCACAGAAAACTCTTCAAGGTCCATCACACCCAGGACACGCACCGCTTCAACGTTAAAACAAACAGACTTAAAAACGTTCTGTCCTTCAGCCCTCACCATGCTCAACGCTGCAATGTGAACAGTCTCAGTGGCAACAATGTAACACATCTTAGACCCTTGTTTGTTTGTTTGTTTGTTTGTTTGTTTGTTTGTTTACCCCACAGTTTTAAGCTTCATGCCAACATCGGTTGAAGGCTCTGCGTGCATGTTGGAAGAGTCCTGAGGCAGCTCTCTTATTTACTTTATCTGTATTATTTAGCCTAGCCGTGCTTTATCCTTCTGTATTGTGTACTGTTTATTAGTCGTAACTAGTGTGATTGTTTTGTTCTGCACGCAGACATTTCACCTAATTTCGTTGTATGATGTCAGTTGTTACGATGATGGTAAAGTTTGTATTTTCTGATTTCTGAGGTTTAAAGTGCATCATTTGAAATTACACGTGCAATCTTCTGCATCTTGCTTTTTATTGATTAAAGAGTTTGTGTGGAACAATGAAAGCGTTTCTTCCATTAAAGTCCTGAACAGCTCAAAGTCACAGTCCAAGATGAATTATATGAATTAAAGCGAAAGCAGGAATAACCAGAAAAGACAATTCAAATCAGTTTATTCATGTAGGTCCAAATCACGACATAGTCGTCTCTAGGCTCTTCACAAAGTAAAGCAAGTTAGTGAATATTAAACACCTCAGCCTTGGAAGGGTCACAAGGGTGTTTGAACCCTCAGAGACAGGACAGAGGAGACATGGAGGACCTGTTATAAATCCATGACTTCTTTTTACCCCCAAGCGCCTCAGAAAGTCTACTTCATTAAAACAGCCGTCCGCCCGCGGGGCTAAAAATCCTCCTCACGAGAACCAGAAGAAATCCAACGCTCGTGACCACGAGGTGTCGGGTATCAGATTTAGACGAAAATATATGGAAAAGAGTCGAGATGCATCTGCCATGAATCAAACATGGAATTCCACACAGAACAAAGTGTTCCACTTTAATGGAAGTGATGATGTAATGTGTGCTCAACTGTTCTACAAACATCTGATGAGGTCATAAATCTGTCAGTTGTTGCTAAAGAAAGAGACGACGATCCCAAACACAACAACACCTCTCAACTGGAAATCCAGTGTTGATCGGAGACCTCCAGTCTGGAAAATGTGGAGTTTACGTTTTTTCTAGCGAGGCATCTAGTGACGATTTTTTTATTCACTAAATTTACGTCTTGAGCCTAATTGTACTACTTCCTACATCTACGTCCAGACCATGGACCATTAGATAGAAGTACAACATACGAGTGATCCAGGGCCGCAGGTTAGAAAATAGCTTTTAGTCCCGTTGACTTGCTTTAATTTTTTGTTCTTATGGGGACTCGTGAGCCGACCGGAATGGGAGGAGCCTTAGGCTCTCTATGGAGTAAAATCAGATTCCTGTTATGCTGCCAGATGTTTTTGGGTAACATCTGGTGGCTGTTGAGCTGAAGGGAATATATCACTCTCCGAGTTCTAACATGAGGTGATGCTGATGTGACGTTTCTGTGTTTGGGTACATTTTAGTTGCATCTGATAATAAATAAAAATAATAAATTAAGCAAAAGGGATTTTATATCTTTGTAACTTAAAAGGGGTTTTATTGTGTTTTAGTAATTTATTGTGGTGTCTGTCTGTCTGTCCGTCCATCTTTGTTTTATGGACTGAAAAAAGCAGCACAGGTAAGATGGATGGGAGTCAACACCTGGAGAAAGTTCTCTGGTGGGTTACTAGTCAGGAAAAGTGTATTTACATGAAATGGCCACTAGGGGGTGTTTTAGGTTCTTTTGTGTCTGAAATCACAAAGTCACAGTAAAAGTTCCCATCATGCATTTCCACATTCATGAACTCAACAACAGTTTCTGTGGCATCACTCTGGTTATTTGTGTGACTTTCTTGTGTCGGAGTCGACGAGAGCTTTGGGAGCTTTTCTCCTTAAACAGCATCACGTGTGTGTGAGCTGATTTCTGATTCCGTCTGCTGTCCTTTCTGTGCTCTGTGTACTAACTCATCCAGCGTTTGATTACCAGGACCTTGTGGGGAATGAAGGAAAAGGGGAGGAGAAAACTGGGAGACAAAGAACAGAGAAAGGGGATTTCAGTTGACAACAGCACATCTGGAGAGGCGACTCTCTGGGGACCAGCTGTGGATACTTGGCACTAATTGGATGGACTGTTGCAACAAATGCACAGGCTGCTCTACCTTTGGGAAACACATACCAGTGGAATTCTCCTTCTTGCATCACTTGGCCACAGCCATTATCCACTTTGTTTTCCCTCTGTTCCTTTTGGCCTCACACTGCTCTGCTGTTGTGGTTGGACACTGAGATACCCAAAGAAAAGCAATAGGCTCTTGTTATGCCAGTCACTTCCTTCAATCTCCACATTCCTGAGACACCTAATTGATATTCCAAAGCAGCACTGGAGCTGCATCTCAAGCTCACCTTAGTCATTAGGGAGCCCCACAGGGCTGTTTGCATTATAATCTCTGATTTAGACTGTGTGGTGCCGCCGTGTCCTTCCCTCGAGGTTGAGCTGCGTGTTCAGAAGGCCACCGGGGATTCAAGTTCAAATTAGAGCCTGCATCTGAAACGAGGGTTACAGTTCAGGGATCCACACATAAACATACTTATGAATCCAGCAGAGTAATTCCCCCTGAGCTCTCTCACAATGTGAGAAAAGGGGAATCCGCCATACAGAGGTCCGTCTAGACATTTGTATGGTAACGAGGGGAGTGAACGTACTCATAAGTCATCAAACCCGTCTTACTTATGGAGCAAGTGTGGGAAGAATACTGAAGTTTAGGGACCATCAGATATATTATGTCCTTTGAGCTAAATCTGTGGCTGTAAGAGCCAGGTATTTGGCCACATTTGCAGAGACCACCAGATAAGCAGGGCTGATGGTTGGGTTTAATGGCCTCAGCCACAGTTTCACATTAATCACATCCCAGCCCACATTTATAGGAGCAAAGCAACCAACTGGGAGGAACCTGTGACACAAATTAGCAATCACGCTACTATGTGAGATCAGGTAGGGTCTTGGTGGAAAAATGATGGACACTGCCGATGGCAAGGATTAACCACAATCCATGAGGTAAGGATTTCTACACCACCTCACGTACCGCCGACCTTTGTGCGCCAATACAAGATTCCCCTGGCGTCCCATGGACTGGTCCAGGAAATCAATGACAGCCCCTTGGAGAAGGGTATTATTCGACCATGTGACAGCACCGACTCAGCTCCGTTGTGGCTGGTAAGACAACCTAAGGGTAAGTGGTGACTAACCATTGACTACAGGAAACTCAACCAACAAATCCCTTTGTCTCGGTGGCCGATGGCCCTCCTGGAACAAGAACTTCTGAAGGTGAGAGACGCTAAGTGCTTTTCCACCCTTGACATTCTGTCTGGATTCTGGGCAATCCCTGTCCATAAATCTGACCAATATAAAGTAGCCATCACCTTCGCCAACCGCCAGTACACCTTCAGACGGTGTCTTTTTGGCTACTCCAACTCACCGTCTGAGTTAAAAATCTTCTTGGACCAAGCCTGCTCCGATGCTTGGGAGCGAGGTACCATCATCGACGTTGACGATATTCTGATTCGTAAACATACTTTGGACGACCATCTGTCCGAGTTGGGACTATGTCATAGGTCAGCTCGCAGCTGCAGGTGCAAAACTCTCTCTCACCAAAGGTCAGTGGTACAGGTTGAAGGTACAGCCTGTTGGCCTCCTTGTGGGACCATAAGAAATGCAGCATCAACATGGTAGAGTCCAGGGTGTTGCCACCGTCAAACCTCCGACGAACGTCTCTGAAATTCAGAGTTTTCTAGGTGTGTGCAACTGCTCTCGCCAGTTTGTGGTCTACGCAGAGGTGGCGAGACCTCTGACTGCCCTGAAGAAAAAGGATGCGCCTTTCCAGTGGACTGCGCAGCAGCAGCAGGCCATGGATGACTTGAAGGCCGCATTGTGCTCAGCTCCGTGTCTGGCACTTCTTGACTGTGACAGAGTTCCACCTTGAGGTTGGGTTCTCTACCCACTGCTTGAGTGCCGATCTCTATCAGGTGTATGACTGCGACAGGCGTGTCGTAGCCCATGCTAGCAATATCTTTTCCGGTCCTGAGTTGAAGTACTCTGACTGTGATAAAGCTTTGCCATCCACCATGTGGGCGGTTGAACACTTCTCCAGCTACATCGGTGGACAGAAAATCTTCATTGAAACTCAGCATCAGCTAGTGACCTTCCTGAGCAGTCAATGCATCAGAGATGGTGTGATGATCAGCATTGCATGATGGCTGCTAGCTCTTCAGATCTGAGGGAGAGATCCTGGAGTCTGGGTTGTAAAATTAGTTTGGCTGTATGGTTTGATCAACTAAAATGTATTTATAAAACAATCTGACGCAAATTGTGCTTGTCTACGTACCACTGTGTGAAGATCCCCATGCTTCATAGCAGGAAACTAGCTAGCTTAGCGCAATGCTAACTTTGCACTAATGGTGCTTACAAATTAGCGTTGGCACGACCCCAAGAGGTACCAAACGGCACCAGAATTTGGTTTCACACACAGGTCAGATTTGCGTTTTCGGTGCGACTCTCTCTCAGACCTTCTCCCCAGTGGTTAGACTGGACAGAGGCAACTCTACGGACTGATTGGCCGGCTGAAATTACGCGTACCGCCTCCGATCTATGAGAAGAATGAGCCAGCGGGGGGGGGGGGGGGGGGGCTTGCATGCATGATTTATTTTCATGCTGTTGAGTAAACTTCTGTCTGTAGCTCTGTGTGTGTGTGTGTGTGTGTGTGTGTGTGTGTGTGTGTGTGTGTGTGTGTGTGTGTGTGTGTGTGTGTGTGTGTGTGTGCAGTGAACCCTACTCCCTGGTTTAATGACATCCTTTAACTCTGCAGTCAGAGACGCTAGGGTTTCCTATTTCTCCAACCTGGTGTCCCAGAGCAAAGGGAACCCCAAGGTGCTGTTTAACACCATCAGCAGCATCGTGTCTCCTGCCTCTCCTACAGCCTCCATCCACTCTGTTGCAGACTGTGAGAACTTTCTGTCTTTCTTTGTGGACAAAGTCAATAAGGTTAGATCTAGCATCTCTCCTTCAGCCTTATCGCCGCCTCTCCCGACTCCAACCAGGCCAATCATCCTAGATAGCTTTGCTCCTGTTTCTTTGCCTGAGTTAACCAAACTAGTTAACTCTATGAAGACCTCTGCGTCACATTCTGAGCTTGTTTATAGGAATCTCCTACCATCTTTATGCAGATGACATCCAACTGTACATCTCCTTTAAGCCCCATGAGATGTCTAAGCTGCAGCTGTTACACACCTGCTTTTTTTTTTACCGTGTCCTGTCTGGCTGTGAAGCAAGCAGAAATGATCACAATGTTCTTTTAGAAAGACTTGAACATGTTGTAAGGATGAAAGAAACAGCGTTATGCTGGTTTAAATCCTACCTGTCTGACAGATTTCATTTTGTAAATGTACATGAAAAATCTTCTTCATACTCCAGGGTTACTTGCGGAGTACCACAGGGTTCAGTGCTTGGACCAATTCTTTTTACTATATATATATGCTCCCAACTGGTAAAATCATTAGACAGAATGGGACAAACTTCCACTGTTATGCTGACGATACTCAGCTATATTTATCCTTTAACCCTGATGAACCTAATCGGTTGGGTAGATTACAGGCTTGTCTTGAGGACATAAAAAATTGGATGACTCTTAACTTCTTGCTTTTAAATCAAGACTAGACGGAAGTTCTCATCTTTGGACCAGAAATCCAGAAAATGAAATTGCTTAGCCAATCACCTGACCTGAATGGCATTACATTAATCTCCGAGAACAAAGCAAGGAACCTTGGTGTTATCTTTGACCAGGACATGTCATTCAAATCCCAGGTTTCACAAGTTTGTAGGATTTCCTTTTTCCACCTTCGGAATATTGCTAAGATTAGAAGCATCCTTTCCAGGAGTGATGCTGAAAAACTAGTTCATGCATTTATTACATCAAGACTGGATTACTGTAATCCATTACTCTCAGGAAGTCCACAGAACGTAGTTAAAAGTCTTCAGCTTGTCCAAAATGCTGCAGCTAGAGTTCTGATGAGAATTAAAAAGAGAGATCATATCTCTCCTGTCTTAGCTTCCCTACATTGGCTACCTGTTAAATTCAGAATAGATTTTAAGATCCTTCTTCTCACATATAAAGCTCTTAATAATCAAGCTCCATCATACATCAGTGATCTGATTGTTCCATACGTTCCTAACCGAGCACTTCGCTCTCAGACTGCAGGTCTACTGGTGGTTCCCAGAATGTCTAAAATTAGGATGGGAGGCAGATCTTTTAGTTATCAGGCTCCTCTCCTGTGGAACCAGCTCCCAGCTTTAGTCCGTGAGGCAGACACTTTGTCTACTTTTAAGAATAGGCTTAAAACATTTTTATTTGATAGGGCCTATGGTTAAAATCTGATGTTAGCCTAAATCTGGACAAGTGGGGGAGTAGAGGGAGGTGGAGTGTACAGTCGGTAAAGACGGCTGGTAGTACTAGTACTAATCTGGACAAGTGGGGGAGTAGAGGGAGGTGGAGTGTACAGTCGGTAAAGACGGCTCTCCCTTGCCCTGCCTCCAACATGCCTACATCTAAATAGGATAGGTTATCCAGAGTTATCTCTGTAGTTATGCTGCTATAGGCTTAGACTGCTGGAGGATACACTGACCACTTTCCACACTCTGCTTTATTCTACAGTCTGCTCTTTAACTGTATTATTTTCTGATATTTCAGCTGTTAACTTTATTTTCTCTCTAAGTGTTTTTC